>NC_081842.1:126420378-126681287 GCF_963259705.1 Myotis daubentonii
TCTGGTGGTTGGGACCCTCCCACCTCATTTGCTTTGAACGGAACACTCTCTTTAGGACACTTTCTTTAAGAAGCTTGGAGATGATCTTTTCTCTTTGAACATTACTGAATACTTTGCCTTCTGGAAGCCAGCTGACCTTGTCACATCCACCATGGCAGAGGGGGATCGGAAGGTGTTTGGGGGACACAACAGCCCTCTTGGGAACAAGAACAAACAAACAAAAAAGGAATTGCTATTTACCTAAAAATAATAGATCAGCCTAACTAGAAAACAACCCAGAGTCCTGCAGCTGCTATGCTGAGAGGTGCTACTGCCCCTTTATAGCGACTCATGTCATAATAAGACAAGGAGGGCTAGCTTAGGAGGATTAGTTTTCTGATCTTTTCTTGTGAGAGAATAGTAACCTATTGCAAACATGATTGTGAAAAGGTAAATATATTGGACATTGAAGAATAGAATTAGAAGTAAGTGGAATACAAAGCAAGATACAAATGGATTTGTTTTATCAAAGAGCATTAGTTTCAGGGACCTGGTTGGATGCGATCAAGATCACACAACTAGTCAGCAGCAAGGCATTGCCAGGGTCCAGTCTTTTTATTTTTTATTTTATTTTTATTTTACTGATTTCACAGGGGAAGAGAGAGAGAAAGAGATAGAAACATCAAGGATGAGAGAGAATCATTGATCAGCTGCCTCCTGCACGTCCCTTCCTCCCCCCTGCCACCCCCCCCCCCCCCGCCCCACTGGGGATAGAGCCTGCAACCCCAACATGTGCCCTGACCAGGAATCAAACTGTGATCTCCTGGTTCATAGGTCAGTGCTCAACCACTGAGCCATGCTGGCTTAGCACCAGGCTCCATTCTCGACTGTTAACTCCCGTCCTGATTCAGTGTTCTTTCCACCACACCATTATTAGAGAAAATGAGTAAGATGGATTCCTTGAAGAAGTCTAACCCATTGCAAAATACATTTATCCATCAATTTATCCATCAGATAGCTAATTTAAAAATAAAATGCAATCATTGTGGCCTACGTCTGAAGTCAGCCAAGGCCAATATACTTTAGATACCGAGAAACATTCCATTGATTACTATTTAGAGCAATGATTAAGAATACATGGGTCAATTTCCATGGGGTATAAAGAATCAGTTTTAATAGATCACATCATTAGCCCGTTAGATGGCTTAAAACATGGTTTGTTCCTTGCTATTTATGTAAATGAGGACTTACAGTAAGAATCAACTTGCTTGGAAGAAAGAAGCCTCTGGCTATCAAAATATTCAATCCCCTGACCTATACCAATTTCATTCTTTTTTCAAAAACACCCATGAAATTATGAGGATCACATTATATTCAAGTAATTCTGGTTAGTTCTGTAACATATTTTAAATATATTTGTATTTAATGTATATCTTTTATTTTTTAAAGTTTTACTTTTTAAGTTTGCAAGTTGAAAATTAAGGAGTGAAATTGGCCCTGGCCAGTGTTGCTTAGTGGGTAGAGCATTGGCCCACACACCAAAGGGTGGTGGGCATGATTTCTGATCAAGGGCACGTTCAATCCCTCGCCCCAGTCAGGGCATGTGTGGGAGGCAATCAATCAATGTTTCTCCCTCATATCGTTTCTCTCTCTCTCCTCCCTCCCTTCTATTCTTTCTAAAAATCAATGGAAAAAGTATCCTCAGGGCCCAGCCAGCGTGGCTCAGTGGTTGAGCATCGACCTATGAATCAGGAGGTCACAGTTTGATTCCCTGTCAGGGCATATGCCCAGGTTGCAGGCTCAATCGCCAGTGTGGGGTGTGCAGGAGGCAGCTGGCCAATGATTCTCTCTCATCATTGATGTGTTTCTCTCTCTCTCTCTCTTTCTCTCTCCCTTCCTCTCTGAAAACAATAAAAATATATTTAAAAAAATATATCCTCAGTTAAGAATAACAAGAAACCCCACACACAAACACAAAACAATAAAAAAAAGTGAAATTGTATATCTCTTGCTCTGGACACTAATGATATGATATAATTATAATGTTTTTACTGTCTTGACCAAAGGTTTCTCAGTTTGGTGAAAGCCGGACATTGCCAGCTTTTGCCGTAGCTTGCTTGGCTCCATGGCTTTCCCTGCTTCTCACCATCCTGCGGTGTCATTACCCAGCCAGTTCACAGAGCAGAGCAATGATGGGGAACCTGTCTCAGTGATGAAGTGTGCTGAGAGTGAGGTGTAGCCGTAGTAAACCTGACTCTGTGTTTTTGCCCCAAATCTGGGAGTTCTTGGCAGCCATGCTATTGCTTAGAGCTGCTATCAAGTGTGATGATTTAAGATTTACTACCTCTACTGTCCTCTGTTTTGGGTTCGCAGTGAAGAATGGCTTCTACCAGTAAAGAAAGAATCGAGCACGTTTGTTTGTTTACTCTGTCTCCTCGGTGTTAATTTGGTTGAGAGAATAAGAAGCAGCTGGCAGCTTACCTGTGTTAATCTGGACATTTCCTCGGTTTTGGACGATGAAGCTCTTTCCTCAGAGAACTGTGCTGATATAACCACTCCCCTCAGGGGCTGGAGCCTTAATTATGTACACACAGGGTGCAAGACCTCTACTAAGTGCCAGGTGGGAAAAGAATACTGGGTGTGTACACACCCCTTTCCTCTCCTTTTGAGGAAAGCACTCTGTTTTCCTCAGATACAGTCCATGCCCAGGCAGAAACAGGAGTTTCTATCTAAAAATCCCTGTAAGACTTGCCAAGGTATTTTTGACAGGCTGATTGCCTCGGGGTTGAAGCTGCAGGACGAGCACTCAGAGTTCCAGGCTAGGGTCTGGGCCATTGTGACTCTCAGAATGCCAAGCAGTCAGAGAAGAGAAAACAGACTCCAGGATACCTTCTTGGAGATGGAGAAAAGCTTGGAGAAAGGACAACTGCCAGGGGCTTCACTCTTTAAATTCTCTATTTGTTCTTCTCTGTAACTCAGTGGGTCATTATGGAAACGGCCGAAAGCAATCAAATTGTACTGAAATTTCCACCCCTGGAAGAGTGTAAGACATCTAAAAACTATGACGATCCTGAAGTTCTGCGGCGCACCTTTGAGACTCTATCTAATCTTCACATGCTGCTTCCAAATCATTTGATACAGTTGCTTCGTTGCTACAGGAATGGACTGGACGAACAAAAATGTATGTGGGTAGAGGGCGAGTGTGAACTCTCCTTAGTAAGTTTTTAGTATCTTGGCACCAGATTTAGTATCTGTTAGCCATGAGTCAGACCTTATTCTTTACTTTGCAGCTCTTGAGAGCCACACTGATCATGCTATAGAGGCCCATGTCCTCTGAGCTTACCGTGGGATTTACCCCTTCACTGACTTCACCATCACTTCTTCACATTCCTTTTAAGAATCAAGATAGGTCTGTCAGTCTTCTTTAGGAAAAGCATATTTGTGGAAAGATGGGGAGGGGGTTAAGTGGGAAACACCACTATTTACAAGTTCAGATTTAGTTTTGACTTGAAGATGAATGACTTCAAGCTTTGAAGTTTATTCATTTGCTCTATTTCCTACTACTCCTTCCTCCTGTTGCCAGGATTGTACCACCCCAGAGAGAAACTGGATATTTCCCCTGAGGATTAGAAGCAACTTGTACTTGTTGCACTTTGGAGTGGCCCACTACTCCTGAAATTCCGTCAGGGCAGATAACTGGACTGATTTGCAGAACTGGGTGGAGCCTGTCTCTTGAATTGTTCATGCTTAATTGAAGGACAAATGTAGATGTTAGCCATCTGTGCCCATGAACGTAGAAAGCTAAATAGCAACTGTCATAGTGATGAAAACACAAGTCCTAAGTAAGAAGGTAGCTATTGGGATAATGATTTTAAAACATGGCAAATTTGGCCATTTGTATCCCTATTGATCTCTAATCCCTGAATCCACAGTATTGTGAATCAATCCCACTATTCAGATTACACTAAAGATTACATGAATATCATCAAGAGAAATATAAGCAACCTAATAGAATAGATGTTATAGACAGGCAATTCACAGATGAAATACAAATCATCAATAAGCATGAAAATGTTTAAACACTCTGGTTATCAGGAAAGTAAAAGATTAATCAAGGAGATGTTCTCAGACCATCATCCTGGTCAAATTTAAAAGATCGATAATGATAAACATGTGGGGAAATAAATACCCTTGGAGGCATGTTAATTGATTCAGTCTTTTTCAAAGATAATTCAAAAATTTTTCTCAAAATTAAAATGTATGGTATTGGCTTATTGGACGAGCTGAATATCCAAACTCTTTAACCTTATCCAGTTTAAAACCTCTCTGCTCCCCACTGCTCCAGCCTGACTTAGAAACTGGAAGTAGGCCTGGCTGTGTGGGGGGTTACTTTTTCTTATTCTGCCCCTTCTCTCACTGGCTGTTAAGTTGACAAGGATGAGGGTGGGAGGAATTGGAAAGCTTTTTTCCCTGTTTTTTAATTGATGAAATATTAATTTTCTTTATTTATTTTTAATATTTCAAGAAAAATGATTTTAAATATAATATTGTTACTTGCAATAAACCTTAATATTTCAAGAAAAACAATTTTAAATATAATATTGTGTGCAATAAAATTAATATTTCAAGAAAAAAGATAATAAATATAATAATACTACCAACACTGTACTAAGAGTATATTATCACAAAAGTTGTAGGAAATATTAAAAATCTGCAAATACCAAGGTTACTTCTATTATATCCTAAAAAATTCTTTTCTCTGGCTCTATTTTGGTTCATCAGTTTATGTTGTTCATTATATTTCACAAATGAGTGAGAGATCATGTGATATTTATCTTTGTCCAACTAGCTTATATCGCTCAGCATAACGCTCTCCAGATCCATCCATGCTGTTGCAAATGGTAAGATTTCCTTCTTTTCTACAGCAGCGTAGTATTCCATTGTGTAGATGTACCACTGTTTTCTAATCCATTCATCTGATGATGGGCACTTAAGCTGTTTCCAAATCTTAGCTATGGTAAATTGTGCTGCTATGAACATAGGGGTGCATGTATCCTTTCTGATTGGTGTTTCTGATTTCTTGGGATATATTCCTAGAATTGAGATTACTGGGTCAAATGGGAGTTCCATTTTTAATTTTTTTAGGAAACTCCATACTGTTTCCCATAGTGGTTGCACCAGTCTGCATTCCTACCAGCAGTGCAAGAGGGTTCCTTTTCCTCCACATCCTCGCCAGTACTTGTTGTTTGTTGATTTATTGATGACAGCTATTCTGACAGGTGTGAGATGGTACTGCATTGCCGTTTTGATTTGCATCTCTCAGATGATTAGTGACTTTGAGCATGTTTTCATATGTCTCTTGGCCTTCTGTAGGTCCTCTTTTGAAAAGTGTCTATTTAGGTCCTTTGCCTATTTTTTGATTGGATCATTTCTCTTCCTTTTGTTAAGTTGTCTGAGTTCCCTGTCAATGTTGGAGATTAAACCCTTATCAGAGATAACATTGGCAAATATGTTCTCCCATGTAGTGGCTTTCTTGTTGTTTTGTTGATGGTTCCTTTGCTGTGAAAAAGCTTTTTATTTTGATGTAATCCCATTTGTTTATTTTCTCCTTTGTTTCCATTGCCTTAGGAGCTGTATCGGTAAAGATATTGCTGGGACATATATCTGATATTTTGCTGCCTATGGATTCTTCTAAGATTTTTATGGTTTCCCATCTTAAGTTTAGGTCCTTTATCCATTTGGAGTTTATTTTTGTGTAAGGTGTAAGTTGATGGTCTAGTTTCATTTTTTTGCATGTACCTGTCCAATTTTCCCCACACCATTTATTGAAGAGACTGTCATGACTCCATTGTATGCTCTTGCCTCCTTTGTCAAATATCAATTGAGCATAATGGCTTGGGTCTATTTCTGGGTACTCTGTTCTGTTCCTTTGGTCTATATGTCTGTTCTTGTGCCAGTCCCAGGCAGTTTTGAGAACAGTGGTTTTGTAATATCGCTCAATATCTGGTGTTGTGAACCCTCCAACTTTGTTGTTGTTTCTCATGATTGCTGCGGCTATTTAGGGTCTTTTTTTATTCTATGTGAATTTTTGGAGAGTTTGTTCTAGGTCTGTGTAATATTCCATTGGTATCTTAATGGGGATTGCATTGAATCTATAGATTGCTTTGGGTAATATGGACATTTTAATGATGTTGACTCTACCAATCCATGAGCACGGTATATTCTTCCATTTGCTTTTGTCTTTCTCTAGCTCTTTTTTCAGTATCCTGTAGTTTTATGAATATCAGTCTTTTACTTCCTTAGTTAAGTTTATTTTTAGGTATCTTAATTTATTTGTTGCAATGGTAAATGGGGTAGTTTTTTTTAGCTATAGATTTCTGGGTGTTAATTTTGTATCCTACTACATTGCCAAATTCATTTATTAAGTCTAGTAGTTTTTTGATGGAGTCTTTGGGGCTTTCTATGTACAATAATATGTCATCTATGAATAATGACAGTTTTACTTCTTCTTTCCCAATTTGGATGCTTTTTTTCCTCTCCTTCTTGTCTGGTCGCTATGGCTAGCACTTCTGTACTACGTCAAACAGGAATGGGCATCCCTGTCTTGTTCCTGTTCTTAGGGGAAATGGTGTTAGTTTTTGCCCATTGAGTATGACGTTGGCTGTAGATTTATTGTATATGGCCTTTATCATGTTGAGATATGCTCCCTCTATTCCCACTCTGCTGAGAGTTTTTTTTTTTAAATTAAATCTTTATTGTTCAGATTATTACATTTGTTCCTCTTTTTTCCCCCCCATAACTCCCCTCCTCCCAGTTCCCGCCCCACCCTCCGCCCTCACTCCCCACCCACTGTCCTCATCCATAGGTGCACGATTTTTGTCCAGTCTCTTCCCGAATCTCCCACACCCCTTTCCCCCCCAAGGATAGTCAGTCCATTCCCTTTCTATGTCCCTGATTCTAATATAATCACCAGTTCATTCTGTTCATCAGATTATTTATTCACTTGATTCTTAGATTCACTTGTTGATAGATGCATATTTGTTGTTCATAATTTGTATCTTTACCTTTTTCTTCCTCTTCCTCTTCTTAAAGGATACCTTTCAGCATTTCATATAATCCTGGTTTGGTGGTGATGAACTCCTTTAGCTTTTCCTTATCTGTGAAGCTCTTTATCTGACCTTCAATTCTGAATGATAGCTTTGCTGGATAAAGTAATCTTGGTTGTAGGTTCTTGGTATTCATCACTTTGAATATTTCTTGCCATTCCCTTCTGGCCTGCAAAGTTTCTGTTGAGAAATCAGCTGACAGTCGTATGGGTATTCCCTTGTAGGTAACTGGGTTTCTTTCTCTTGCTGCTTTTAAGATTCTCTCTTTGTCTTTTGCTCTTGGCATTTTAATTATGATGTGTCTTGGTGTGGTCCTCTTTGGATTCCTTTTGTTTGGGGTTCTCCGCGCTTCTTGGACCTGTAAGTCCATTTCTTTCACCAGGTGGGGGAAGTTTTCTGTCATTATTTCTTCAAATAGGTTTTCAATATCTTGCTCTCTCTCATCTTCTGGCACCCCTATAATTCTGATGTTGGTACGCTTGAAGCTGTCCCAGAGGCTCCTTACACTATCCTCACATTTTTGGATTCTTTTTTCATTTTGCTTTTCCGGTTGGGTGTTTTTTGCTTCCTCGCATTTCAAATCATTGACTTGATTCTTGCGCTCCTCTGGTCTGCTGTCGGGCGTCTGTATAATATTTGTTATTTCAGTCCGTGTATGCTTAATTTCTAGTTGGTTCCCCAATATAACATCGAGGGTCTCATTAGTTTTCTTGTAGAGCTCATTAAGTTTATCGGCGGCTTCTAAACAGTTCTTGAGAGACCTTAAAAGTGTGGTTCTGAACTCTATATCTTCCATTGACAATTTTGTCCTGTTTCTTTGTCTCCGCATTTTGTTATGCTTCCTTGGTGCACCCCCTAGTGGTCTTTGTTTGCAGTCTTATAGTTAAACCTTGATTGTTGTAGCTAATCCCAGGGAGGGTTTGACCTCCAGGCCAAGTGGCTATGAGAATCAGCTGTGTCAGCAGTGAGAGAACTTCTGTCCTCTAGGGAGGTGCTAATCTAGCCTTTGCCTGAGGCTATCCGGTAAATGCCTCTGTGCAGGGCTTGGGCAGGGCTGGTCGAACAGGATCAACAGGGTGGGCCGGAGAGAGCAGTTATGGCAGCTCTCAGTCCTGTTCCCAGGGGCTCTGCCTCTCTGAGTCCCAGCACCCGCTGCAAAGCTGGGAGAGAAAGCTGCACTTGCTCTGACCGAAGCCAGACAGTCCCGCTTCTCCCGTTTGAGTCTGGGTCCCTAAAGACTCACCTGTATCTGGAGCTCAGAGTCTGCAGCTCCCTCCCGATTGAAAATAACAACCGCGCCCTCAGCCGCCAGCCCGCTCCGTGCACTCCGAACCTCAGAATTTGACTTCAGCACTGCGCCTCCTCTGAGTGTCTGTATGCGTTTCTCTTTCCTCCTAGTTGTAGGACTTCCACTCAGCCAGCATTCCTGTGGTTCTGGGTGATGTCCGTTCCGTCTTTTAGTTTCACTTTTGAAGTAGTTGTTCAAAGCAGCAAACTCCGGCGTTAACCTATGCCGCCATCTTGGTTCTCTCTCCTTCAAGGCTTTTTAATAGTCTTTGTTTTTTTTTTTTTTTTTTTAAATGGGTGTTGGATTTTGTCGAATGCTTTTTCTGTGTCTATCAATATGATCATGTAATTTTTGTCTTTCAATTTGTTTATGTGATATGTCACACTTATTGATTTTTGAATATTGTACCAGCCTTGCATCCCTGGAATAAGTCCCACTTGATCATGGTGTATGATCTTTCTAATGTAATGCTGGATCCAGTTTGCTAGAATTTTGTTGAGGATTTTAGCATCTATGTTCATCAGGGATATTGGCCTGCAATTCTCTTTCTTTGTAGTGTCTTTATCTGGTTTTGGAATTAGGATAATGCTGGCCTTATAAAGAGTTTGGAAGTGTTCCTTCCTCTTGGATTTTCTGAAATAGTTTGAGGAGTATAGGTGTTAGTTCTTCTTTGATTGTTTGGTAAAGCTCCCCTGTGAAGCCATCTGGACTTTGGCTTTTGTTTGGTGGGAGTTTTTTGATTACTGCTTCTATTTCATCAGTTGTCATTGGCCTATTTAGCATTTTTTGTTTCTTTCTGATTTAGTTTTGGGAGATTGTATTTTTCTAGAAATTTGTCTATTTCATCCACATTGTCCAGCTTGTTGGCATATAGTTGTTCATAGTATTTTTTTTACAATCCTTTGTATTTCTGTGGTGTCAGTGGTTACTCCTCCACTTTCTTTTCTGATTTATTTGGGTCCTCTTTCTTTGTTTCTTGATGAGTCTGGCTAATGGTTTATCAATTTTATTTATCATTCCAAAGAACCAGCTCTTGTTTCATTGATTTTTTTGTATTTTTTTTTTTAGTCTGTATATTATTTATTTCTGCTCTAATCTTTATTATTTCCTTCCTTCTACTTTCTCTGGGCTTTTCTTGTTGTTCTCATTCTAGTTCTTTAAGTTGTAGGGTTAAATAGTTTATTGCTGATTTTTCTCGTTTTTTTGTTTTTTTTAGATATGCCTGTAGTGCTATGAACTTCGCTCTCAGGACTGCTTTTGCAATGTCCCAGAGATTTTGGGTTGTTGTGTGTTCATTTTCATTTGCTTCTAGGAAATTTTTATATCTTTCTTATCTTGTTGGTAACCCATTCATTGTTTAATAACATGCTATTTAGACTCCATGTGTTTGAATGTTTTGGGGTGTTTTTTCCGTAGTTGATTTCTAATTTCATTCCACTGTGATCTGAGAAGATGCTTGATATGATTTCAATCTTCTTCAACTTGTAGAAACTTGTTTTGTGTCCTAACATGTGGTCTATCTTTGTGAATGATCCATGTGCACTTTAGAAGAATGTACATTCTGCTGCATTGAGGTGAAATGTTCTATAAGTGTCAATTAAATCCATCTGATCCAATGTGTCCTGAGGAGTCTCTGTTTCCTTGTTAAGTTTTTGTCTGGAAGATCTATCCAGTGCAGTCAGAGGGGTGGTAAATTCCCCTGCTATGACTGTACTGTTGTTGATCTCTCCATTAAAGTCCTCTAGAAGTTTTTTTAAAAAAAATATATTTAGATGCTCTTATGTTGGGTGCATATATGTTTACCAGGGTCATATCCTCTTGTTGGATCTATAACTTTAGTATTATGTAGTGACCTTTGTTGTCTCTAGTGATGGCCTTCATTTTAAAGGCTATTTTGTCAGATATGAGTATTGCCACTCCAGCTTTTTTTTCTTTTCCATTTGCATGGAAAATATTTTCCATCCTTTCACTCTCATCCTGTGTGTTTCTTTTGTTTTGAGGAGGATCTCTCTTAGACAGCATATAGTTGGGTCATGTTTTTGTATCCATTCTGCTATCCTACTTCTTTGGATTGGAGCATTTAGTCCATTTACATTTAGGGTTATTACTGCTAGGTACTTCTTAATTGCCATTATATTTCTGTATGGCTAGATTTTTCTCTGTATTTCTTCTTCTTCTCATTACAGCAATCCCTGTAGCATTTATTGGAATGCTGGTTTGGTGGTGATGAACTCCTTTAGCCTTTTTTTTTTTTTTTTTTTTTTGGTCTGGGAAGGTCTTTATTTGACCATCTATTTTGAATTATAGCCTTGCTGAATATGATAATCTTGGTCTTAGATCCTTGCTTTCCATTACCTTGAGAATTTCATGCCATTCCCTTCTGGCCTGTAGAGTTTCTGATGAGAAATCAGGTGTCAACCTTATGGGAACTCCGTTGTAGGTAACAATTTTCTTTTCTACTGCTGCCTTTAAGATTCTCTTGTTGTCTTTAATTTTTGGCATTTTAATTATGATGTTTCTGGGTGTGCGCCTTTTTAGGTTCTTCTTGTTTGGGGTTCTCTGTGCCTCCTGAACTTGTGTTACTTTTCCTTTACCAGTTTAGGGAAGTTTTCTGCCATTATTTCTTCAAATACCTTCTCTATGACTTTCTCCCTTTCTGCCTCTTCTGGCCCACCTGCTATTCTAATATTGTTATGTTTCATGTTGCCCCACAGCTCCCTTGAGCTGTCCTCCTGTTTTTTAATTATTGTTTTCTTTTTGGTTTTCTGATTGAGTGATATTTTCAATCCTGTCTTCTAATTCACTGATTCGATCCTCAGCTTCCCCTAATCTGCTGTGTATTCCTCCCAATATGTTCTTTACTTGTGTTATGTCATTTTTTTTTTAATCTCAGACTGTTCTTTTTTCATAGTTTCTATATCTTTTTTCATGCTGTTGAGCATCTTTACCATCATTATTCTGAACTCTGTTTCAGATAAATTTATTATCTCTGCTTCATTTGTCTCTTCTTCTGGAGAATTCTCTAGTTCTTTCATGAGGATTGTTTTTTTGTCTTCTCATTTTGGCTTTTTGTTTGGGTTTGTGTCTATGTATTACATAAATCCTCTACACCTCTCAATCTCTAGTGCAGGACAGTGTTAAAGGCTGTTTCTGACTGATTGGTTCAGGCAAAGACTCAAAGTCCCCAGAGACCACCTCTGCCTACAGACTGATAGACTTCCAACTTGAATTGCCCCTCCAGGCAATCATCCTCAGGTGTGGCAAGAGTTTTTTTCAACAGGGTGGGGCAATTGCTACTGCCTGGAGGCTAATTGTTATTTTTAATCTCTTAAATGGCCTCAGGGCAAGGTGTTTTCTAATCATGCAGTGGTTCTCAACCTTCTGGCCCTTTAAATACAGTTCCTCATGTTGTGTCCCCAACCATAAAATTATTTTCGTTGCTACTTCATAACTAATTTTGCTGCTGTTATGAATCGTCATGTAAATATCTGATATGCAGGATGGTCTTAGGTGACCCCTGTGAAAGGGTCATTCGACTGCCAAAGGGATCTCGACCCACAGGTTTAGAACCATTGCAATAGGGTGTGTCAACTGTCTTCCCCCCAGTCAATGTAGATGTCTGTGTGGGAAAGATGTCCTCCCCTGTGTGATGAAATGACTCAGCCCAGGAAACTTGGGGTGTCTAACTTCTGAGCTGTATCCCCTGAGTCCCCAGTCCTTGCTTCTGCCCTCACAACTCCAGTCCACTTCACCCTCGCTCTGCCAGAGCACAAGGTGGGTGGCTCCACAGGGAATTTTTTGCGTTGGCCCTTTAAGAGGGTGCCTGAATTTTCAGCTGTTACTCTCTGGCTGTGAAAAGCTCCCCACTGCTTTTCACAGCCAGATGTTATGTGGATACCCTTCTCAGTTTTGGTGCTCTCTACTTGGGGGTCCAGCTTGGGGATTAGATCCCAGAGTTCTCAGTGGCAACCCCCAACAGCTGAGATATCTCTCAGGGATTTCATTTGCTGCCTGTGGGTGATGGGCCAGTCCTTTTGCATCTCCGCCCCTCCTACCAGTCTCTATGTGGTCTCCATTTTTGGTCCTCAGGTGTCATGTTTCTCTCCTGTGAGTTTTTCTGTTGATTATTCAGGAAGTTTTTCTGTATTTTAGTTGTAATACCAGTTTGTTACTGGGTGCCTGTACATGCAGCTTTAATTTTATTTCTTAAGAAGGCATGGAAAGCTTTTTCTTGACTGAAATATCAGGTTGTCATATGTGCTCTCTGGGCTTTCAAAATCTGATCTTTTCTTTCCTGTTATTTGTGTGGGTTCTTTGGCGATTTCCCATTGCTGGAGGTCTCATTTGACAGCCTTCTGCTGACATATTCCCTCGTTACCTCCAGCCCTCCCATCTTTGATATAGTATACTTCCGTTCTATTTCAGCTGATACAAAGCCCTCTTGAGATGCTGTATTAGATGACTCAACACCAGTTTCTTTCCTGGGGGAGTTTATGTACAGTTCATAGAAAATTTGCAGCCCTGTCCTCCACGTCTTTATCCAGTTGGTAAAAGTACACTGACCGCTTTTCTCCATGGTCACAGGCAGATGTGGTCCTGGCCATATACCAAGAGATTTTTCCAGGTGGTGCTAGAGGTTGAATTGAAGTTCTAATGCCCAGCTCTCCAGAAAGTGATCTTCTTTAAATAGGGTCTTTATAGAGGGGCAGATGTAATTAAGATGAGGTCTTTCTGGAATAGGGTGAGTTCTTCATCCAATATGACTGGTCCTTATAAGAAGATAGAGACACACAGGGAGAAGCTGTCCATGTGACAGCAGAGGCGGAGATTGGAGTGATGTGTCTGTCAGCAGAGAATATGAATGACTGCCAGTAAACACTAGACACTAGGGAGAGGCAAGGGCAAATTCTCTTCTGGAGGTTTCAGAGGGAACATAGGCCTGATGACACACTTGGCTTTTTTGACTTTAGCCTCCAGAACTGTGAGTCAATAAATTTGTTGTTTTAAGCCATCTAGTTGGTGGTACTATCTTATGGCAACTCTAGAAACTAATAAATTAGGTGTTAGAGGACACAGCCTAGTACCTTCATTCGCCAGGGGGAGGGGAGATGCCACAGTACACAGCACTGTAGTTACTCTGCCTAAAGAAATATTCACGTGCCTTAAAGAAGGCTTAGCCTTCTCTGATATAGATGGGTATATTGGGAATAGGTAGGTATTGGCCCCTACTGGATTTTTCTTAGTGTGGCCTTAGGACAAAATAGAGATAAAAGAAAAACTAATATTTTATTATCTATCTATATAAAAAGGCAGTGACCATAACGACCGAAACGACCACTCAACCAGTCACCATGCAGTCCTAGCATAGATGCATAGACACAGGTAAAGTCTATGAGTGCACTAAGAATGAACAAGACAAATGCTTTCCTTCACAGAGCTCGCACTGTAAGAAGGTTAGATCAGGGATGAGAATTCAAAATTGCCACCAGCAGACCTAGGTGCCGCTTCTCAGAGTGGCCAGAGATACACCCGGTAGCGGACTGGGGGCGTGACTGAAGGGGCGGTGCCAATGTGAAGGCAGGGCCATTCTGGATTTCCCAGAGGAGCCAATGGCTGCCTAGGAGGTGGAGCTTTTGATGCTGACTGGCATAGTAACCGACCAATCAGAACCAAATCTGGGTGACCTGCGAAGGCAGAACCTAAGGTGGGGGCTGAGGAGGGGTTTTAAGGGCAACAGCTGTTTGGTGTAAGGTGTAAGAAAGAGGTTCAATTTTGTAATAACCAGTTTGGCAGTATAGTGCATATGGCTGGTTTTTAGTCCAGATATAGGGGTTATGTATTTTTTTTGCCAAGAGCATCTCCTCCTGCTGAAAAAGTCTTCTCCTTCCCCCATTTAAGCAATCCTATCCTATATAATCTATCTATACTAATAAAAGGATAATATGCTAATTAGACCGGATCAATCGGCCATCTGCCAGACAAAGCCATGGTGATGGGGGCCAAGGCAGAGGCAGTTAGGGGCAGGGGAGAGCAGTTAGAGCAGTGGTTCTCAACCTTCGTAATGCCGTGACCCTTTAATACAGTTCCTCATGTTGTGGTGACCCCCAATTTCATTGTTACAAATTGAACATAATTAAAGCATAGTGATTAATCACAAAAACAATATGTAATTATATATGTGTTTTCCGATGGTCTTAGGCGACCCCTGTGAAAGGGTTGTTCGACCCCCAAAGGGGTCTCAACCCACAGGTTGAGAACTGCTGAGTTAGGGGCAATCAGGCCAGCAGGGAAGGGCAGTTGGGGGCAACCAAGCCAGCAGGGGAGGGCAATTGGGGGGTGAGATCAGGTCGGCAGGGGAGGGCAGTTGGGAGTGACTAGGCTGGCAGGGGAGGGCAGTTGGGGGTGACCAGGCTGGCATGGGAGGGCAGTTGGGGGCATTAGGCAGGCAGGCAGGTGAGTGGTTAGGAGCCAGTGGTCCTGGATTGCGAGAAGGATGTCCGACTGCTGGTTTAAACTGGCAGTCGGACATCCTCCGAGGGGTCCTGGAGTGGAGAGGGTGCAGGCCGGGCTGAGGGACACCCCTCCCAAGCATGAATTTCATGCACCGAGCCTCTAGTCCCCTATATAAGCATATCCTTCAGCTTAGCAATTCCACTTCTAGTTAGTTTTCTATAGAAATACACCTGTGCACACAGATGCATGACCAGGATGTATGTGAAAGCAGTTTATAATGCTGAAAACTATAAACAGCCCAATGTCACTCAATAGAAGGGTGAGTAAGTACTCTGGTATATTCTTGCTATGGAATATATGAAAAAGAAAGTTAACATCAAAATATTTACAAACAGCTAGTCATGTGGCTTAGTGGTTGAGTGTCAACCCATGAACCAGGTCACTGATTCACGGTCAGCACATGTCCCTGGGTTGTGGGCTCTATCCCCAGTGAGGCGCGTGCAAGGGGCAGCTGATTGATGTTTCTCTCTCATCATTGCTATTTCTATCTTTTCCTCTCCCTTCCTCTCTGAAATCAATAAAAATATATTTTTTAAAAATCTATAGAACAGCCCTGGGCCAAGTGGCTCAGTTGGTTAGACTGCCAACCTGTACACCAAAGAAAAGGTGGTGGGTTTGATTCCGGTCAGGGCACATACCTAGGTCTTGGATTGGATCCCCAGTTGGGGTGAGTGTGGAAGGCAACCGATTAATCTTTCCCTCTCGCATAGATGTTTCTCTCTCTCTCTCTCTTTTAAATCAATAAAAGAGCGCTAGCCAGTTTGGCTCGGTGGATAGAGCGTCGGCCTGCGGACTGAAGAGTTTCCCTTTGACTTTCCCTTTGACTATGTATATGTCTTTAAGTTGTCTGATTTTATTTACTTCAGTGGAAATCTCTCCACAGAAAGATTCAAAGATCTCTCCATTTTTTTTTTTTTTGTACCTTGGTTGTGGGCACATCCCCAGTAAGGGGTGTGCAGGAGTCAGCTGAACAATGTTTCTCTCTCATCGATGTTTCTAACTCTCTATCTCTCTCCCTTCCTTCCTGTAAAAAATCATATATATATATATATATATATATATATATATATATATATATATATATTAAATCAATAAAAGAAACATATCCTCAGGTGAGGACAAAAAATAATAAAAAACATTTTTTAGAAATCTACAAAACACATGGTAGAGTTTTAATAAGCTGCATAAGAAGAAACAAGGATTCCATTCATGACAAAAGAAGGCAGTGTATTTATACATACAAATGTGTATGTCAAGGCAGAGAAAAGAGTTCTGAAGAAACACATCCAAGTTAAGCCGGTGGCTTTTTCTGGACAAAGGATAGAGATTGGAGGAAGGAGGACTTTCCCTTTGACTATGTATATGTCTTTAAGTTGTCTGATTTTATTTACTTCAGTGGAAATCTCTCCACAGAAAGATTCAAAGATCTCTCCATTTTTTTTTTTGCAATAAAATGTAATTTTAAAACTGAAATTGCAGTGAAGTTGAAGAAGTGACTTAGCTTTTGTCCCCTTAGCCTCCCAGTGTAGATACTGATATGGTTACACATTTAGCAACTGGCCGTGTCCCACCCTGTGAAGCTGCTGCCGTGGCGATTCCCTTGCTGTTGTTTCTGAGGTGGTTGGCGGCAGTCACTCTCTGCTGGGGCTGGAAGCCAGGCTACAGAGGTGCACTATGAGGAGTGGGGACTGGCATGCAGGGGGAAGACATGGCTCCGTTGAGTTTCCAGTCTATGCTCTGAAGGAACTGTGCCGAAGGTGGAACCCAGTCACTGAGGCCCTGAGTTCTTCACTGAAAAGCTGCTTCATTTCCAAAATGCTACTTTCGAATGCATAGTGATTGCCTTGAAAGTGCATCCTGAAGAGATGCCCCATTTCTCACTTTCATCCGTCAGGCTATAAATTCAATAATGGATACCACTGCCTCACAGCCTCTGTGTCCAAAGCCTTTCTTCTAGTAGAAATTTCATCTGACCTTGAAAATCGGTTTTATCCCTTCCCGGCCATCTGCTTCTTCATCTGCAGGGAAGTGTTGCCTGTATTAGCCTGTATTTGTCACCCTGGGCCATCACAAAAAGAAAGAAAAAAAACCTAACTAAAGATTTATTCCTAAAAACCCAGGTTTTTCTCCTATATTTTAAATAATAGTGAAGTTAAGTCATAAGAACAACATGAAACTGAGAAATGAGGATCCATTACGCTATATGGATTTAGATACACTGCTGTCCAGATAATTGTCTCCAAACATCCTAACACTCTCCAAGAGGTCCTCCCCTTCCCCCTCGGGCCCCGGTACCACAAAGAGAGGGGTTATGTCGAGATCTTGTTAGCACTGGTTTTATGACGTGTAGTACATTTCCCATACCAGTTTCCTAAATGACTGACTGGTACCAAACCAAAAAGTAGGAAGTGGGAGGAAGGTTCAAAAGCTTTTGTGTGTTGTTTTTAATGTTTAAGAAAGTAAGTCTCTTGGTTAATTCACTGCTTCCCCGCCCCCAAAAATACTTTGGGAGGTTGCTTAACTGGCCTGTGGGACATGCAGGGAGAGCCAGGGCAGGCAGGAAGAATGGTTCCACAGAGTGAGTGGCTTGGAGAGGGAACCAATGGGGCAACTTTAGAAGCAGTGTGTGCCACCCGCCTACCAAATCCATGACTTCCGCTCCCACATTGAAGACAATGAGGAGGTGCAAAAGTAACAGATCACCTTAAAACCCAAAGTTTTAAGTTATCTATTTGTACTGTCTCTGGTAAATACACGCGCTCATGCATGCACGCACACATGCATGCAGGCACGCTTGCAAGGGTGTGTGTACTGGTTTCTAGACCTTATCTATGATGATTTGTATTGTGTTACTAATTCATTCATTTGTCCATTCATCCATCAACCATGCATTGTATTCCACACATTAAAATAAGAAAATTTCAAAAATCAAGTAGCTTATGGTTCAATATCTCCAAAACTTCATCTAAAATTGATAATATCGGGAGAACCAAGATGGCGGCATAGGTTAACGCTGGAGTTTGCTGCTTTGAACAACTACTTCAAAAGTGAAACCAAAAAACGGAAGGGACATCACCCAGAGCCACAGGAACACTGGCTGAGTGGAAGTCCTACAACTAGGAGGAAAGAGAAACGCATACGGACACTCAGAGGAGGCGCAGTGCTGAAGTCAAATTCTGAGGTGCAGAGTGCGCGGAGCGGGCTGGTGGCGGAGGGCGCGGTTGTTGTTTTCAATCGGGAGGGAGTCGCAGACTCTGAGCACCAGATCCGGGCGAGTCTTTAGGGACCCAGACTCAAACGGGAGAAGCGGGACTGTCTGGCTTCGGTCAGAGCGAGTGCAGCTTTCTCTCCGAGCTTTGCAGCGGGTGCTGGGACTCAGAGAGGCAGAGCCCCTGGGGACAGGACTGAGAGCCGCCATAACTGCTCTCTCTGGCCCACCCTGTTGATCCTGTGCGACCCGCCCCGCCCAAGCCCTGCACAGAGGCATTTGCCGGATAGCCTCAGGCAAAGGCTAGATTAGCACCTCCCTAGAGGAAAGAAGTTCTCTCACTGCTGACACAGCTGATTCTCATAGCCACTTGGCCTGGAGGTCAAACCCTCCCTGGAATTAGCTACAACAATCAAGATTTATCTATAAGACTGCGAACAAAGACCACTAGGGGGTGCACCAAGGAAGCATAACAAAATGCGGAGACAAAGAAACAGGACAAAATTGTCAATGGAAGAAATAGAGTTCAGAACCACACTTTTAAGGTCTCTCAAGAACTGTTTAGAAGCTGCCGATAAACTTAATGAGCTCTACACGAAAACTAATGAGACCCTCGATCTTATATTGGGGAACCAACTAGAAATTAAGCACACACGGACTGAAATAATGAATATTATACAGACGCCCGACAGCAGACCAGAGGAGCGCAAGAATCAAGTCAATGATTTGAAATGCGAGGAAGCAAAAAACATCCAACCGGAAAAGCAAATTGAAAAAAGAATCCAAAAATGCGAGGATAATGTAAGGAGCCTCTGGGACAGCTTCAAGCGTACCAACATCAGAATTATAGGGGTGCCAGAAGATGAGAGAGAGCAAGATATTGAAAACCTATTTGAAGAAATAATGACAGAAAACTTCCCCCACCTGGTGAAAGAAGTGGACTTACAGGTCCAAGAAGCGCGGAGAACCCCAAACAAAAGGAATCCAAAGAGGACCACACCAAGACACATCATAATTAAAATGCCAAGAGCAAAAGATAAAGAGAGAATCTTAAAAACAGCAAGAGAAAGAAACTCAGTTACCTACAAGGGAATACCCATACGACTGTCAGCTGATTTCTCAACAGAAACTTTGCAGGCCAGAAGGGAGTGGCAAGAAATATTCAAAGTGATGAATAGCAAGAACCTACAACCAAGATTACTTTATCCAGCAAAGCTATCATTCAGAATTGAAGGTCAGATAAAGAGCTTCACAGATAAGGAAAAGCTAAAGGAGTTCATCACCACCAAACCAGGATTATATGAAATGCTGAAAGGTATCCTTTAAGAAGAGGAAGAGGAAGAAAAAGGTAAAGATACAAATTATGAACAACAAATATGCATCTATCAACAAGTGAATCTAAGAACCAAGTGAATAAATAATCTGATGAACAGAATGAACTGTTGATTATAATAGAATCAGGGACATAGAAAGGGAATGGACTGACTATTCTTGGGGGGGAAAGGGGTGTGGGAGATGTGGGAAGAGACTGGACAAAAATCGTGCACCTATGGATGAGGACAGTGGGTGGGGAGTGAGGGCGGAGGGTGGGGCGGGAACTGGGAGGAGGGGAGTTATGGGGGGGGGGGAAAGGAACAAATGTAATAATCTGAACAATAAAGATTTAATAAAAAAAAAAAAGAGTTTAAAAAAAAATAAAATTGATAATATCATTTTACTTCTAATGATATTAATTTTCTTGAGGTATTCATATGCTTACCATACTTTCTTTCAAAACCAGGAAACTTGCTTATAATTTCAAATAAAGTGGGCTGTAAGATCCAATTAAATATTCAAAATGAGTTCTGAGTTTTTATCTAATTTTGGTGTGTGTGCAGTACTAAATATGACTACTAAATGGAGAATATGAGAATTTGTAAATGTTATATTCTCTTTCTAATTTACCTCTAGTTGCTTACAAAGAGAATTAGAGGCAGTATACAATATTATATATTTTATTTCAGAGAGGGAGAGAGAAACATCAATAATGAGAGCGAATCATTGATTGGCTGCCTCCTACACGCCTCCTACTGGGGATCCAACCTACAACCTGGGCATGTGCCCTTGACCGGAATCAAACCTGGAACCCTTCTGTCCTCTAGCCACTGAGCCAAACTGGCTAGGGCGAGGCAGTATACAATATTTAAATATGTCTGTACAACAAAACAATAAAATAATTAGAGGCAAAAAATTATGTTAAATGGATGTCACCAAATATCTGAATTTGGTTAATTTAGTTGAATATAAAATTTAGCTATGAAATTCTGACAACCAAAGCAAATCATATGTTCTGCCTATTGTTCAAGTCTGCCTGTGAGAGCTTCCAGGTGTGCCAGCTGTGTGATCACTAAGCTAATAAACTGTTAAGAGTAGTATGTGGGAGCTGTCTGGGCCAGGCCTTGACCACTAGGTAGGAGCCTCAGATTCCAGTCCTGTTCTTAACTCACTTGGAGTGATTTTTGGGCCTTCAAGGATCAAGCTATCCATCATGTCAATATACTATTTAGTCAGATTGCCAAGTTACGTCCTTTGAGCCAGTTCTTGGTTCTTTGGGATCTCTGCCAATTGCCCTGTCTGGGAGGAATCATCAATGTATTAGAGAATAAAAGAGCTATCATAAACTTAATGCAGGAACAGAAACCGAGCCTTGGAGAGATTCAAGGTAACCCTGCATAGGAATTAGATCAGAACTCATCCAGCCCTGGTTATTTCTAAATTAATTGCTGAGCTACTCATACATAGTATAACCTGCAAACTGGCTTTGTTTCTCACATTATTAACAGCAAAGAGATAAGAAGCTTGCACTCCAATACAAGTCAACTATATCACTAAACACACTATGCAGTTACACTAACTCTTTTCTCTCCTGCCTCTCTCCCCTCTCTCCCTCCCTTCTTTACTCTCTCCTTCCCTCCCTCCTTCTCTTCCTCCTTCCTTTCCTTTCTTTCTTCCTTTTTTTTTTTTTTTTTTTTGGTAGCAAGGCTGTTTTGCTGAAGAAAGCAGTGTATTGAATTACATTCTGGCAAAGCTCTTTGTCTCAATGTAGATGAGAAACTTGGTAAGGGGCCAATTGAGGTCAATGTGAAGCACTGGGTGTTGTGTAAATGCAAAATGTTATTAATACGACTGGGCAGGAGCCCTTGATTCCAGCCCTGTTCTTAACTAACTTGGAGTGGGTCAAAATAATTGTGCAGTAACTTGCTATTAGTTTGATGAGCATGCACAAGTTGTACAAATAACCTTCAGTATTTGTGGTGGTATAAGAACATCTGTTAATTCATTCATGTGCTGTGTATTTTTTAAAAAAAATATATTTTATTGATTTTTTACAGAGAGGAAGGGAGAGAGAGAGAGTTAGAAACATCGATGAGAGACAAACATCGATCAGCCGCCTCCTGCACATCTCCTACTGGGGATGTGCCCGCAACCCAGGTACATGCCCTTGACCGGAATCTAACCTAGGACCCTTCAGTCCGCAGGCCGACGCTCTATCCACTGAGCCAAACCAGTTTCGGCCATGTGCTGTGTATTTATTAGATGTTTAGGAATAGGCTAATGTATAGATGTTGCTCAATAATATTTTTGCAGTGATAGAGTGGAAGAGCTAAATAGCAATTATTAAATGGCATAAATATTCTTTCTCACATTAATGTTACGTTATTCTTGCTATGCAAAAATGGAGAGGAACACTGAATTGCAGTAATGCTTTTTCTATTACTAGGTGAGGATCTTGAATTCGGTGGCTTAGAAAGGATCTTAGCAAGTTGTCAGTTTCCAAAAGAGATTTATATGACCCCAAAGCCAAGCAATGTGCCCCTGTGGAAAAGGAAAATCATCAATAATGAAAATCATGGATGGAAAAGGTGCCACTTGTTGAACAAAAGAATAAAGGATCCCCCAATGTCAACTATAGTTGTCAGGTAGGTGTCTAACTTTGGTCATATGCATATACATTTAGAAATATATAGGGTGATAACAAATTCTTTACATCTTAACTAAAAATGACATACTGTGGTCTTTGAGATACATGGTAAGGATAAAAACAAGCATTGCTCTGTATAAGATTACCTGAACCCCATTTTCAAACACCCTCATTGAAAAAAACACTCCTGGAGATAGGGACACGTTTGTGTTTTATTGATGTATTTTCCCCTTTATCATAAAAAAATGTCCATCATTGTCTTTTGTTATTTTTTTATTTTTTCTTGGTCTTGAAATTGATTTTGTCTGATATAAGTGTGGTGACACTCACTTTTCTTCAGATATCACTTACTTGCAGTATCATCTTCCATCCCATTCACTGAGCCTGTTTGGAGCTAAGATGTCTCTTGAAGGCAAAGTATAGTTGGGTCTTGTTTTTCAATCCAGCTATTTACTCTGTGCCTTTTGGTTGGTGAGTTTAGTCTATTTACATTTAGGGTGACTATTGATATATGAGGACTTACTACAACCATTTTATCTTTTGTTTTCTGGTTGCTCTGTATCTCCATGGTTTCTTTCCATTATGTTTCTGCCTGACATTTTAGTTTGTTGGTTTTCTATGCTGTTTTCTCCATTTCTTCTATTTTATGCTTTGTCTCAACTCTGGATTTTTGTTTCATGTAATTTATATAAAATGTCTCAGAGATAAAATACGAGGAAACTTACTCAAAATTTTATATACTTTTTTCTTTCTGGGTCAGGTAGAAGAGCTTCTTTCAACATTTCTTATAATGCAGGTATTGTGGTGGTTAAGTTCCCTCGGCTTTTGTTTGTCAGGAAAAGCCTTTATTTCGCCTTCATATTTAAAGGATAGTTTGCTGGATATACTATTCTTGGTAGTGGTTTCACTCTTTCAATATTTTGAATATATCATTCCACCCTCTCTTGTCCTGTAGGATTTCTACTGATAAATCTGATGGTGTTCCCTTTGTAGGATACTGTCGTTTTTCCCCTGGTTGCCTTGAGAATTCTTTCTTTATCATTACCTTTGGATTGTTTTAACATAATGTGTTTTTGCATTGAGAAGGTATTTTTGCATGGAGATAATTAGGTGGTCTGTTAGCTTCTTGCACTTAAATGACCAGCTCTTTCCCTAGGTTTGGGAAGTTCTCATCAATTATTTCTTCCAATATGCTCTCTGTTTCCTTTTCCATCTCTTCTTCTTGAGCATCTTATTATCCTTACGCTATTCTTTCTAACAGAGTCAGATAGAGTTATTTCATTTTTTAAAATATTTATTTTTAAATCTTTAAATTATTTATTAGTTAAGGAATTACAAACGTGTCCTCATTCCCCCCCATTAACCCCCATCCTCCCCCCACCCACTCATGATCTCATCCCCCTGTTGTCAATGTCCATTGGTTTGGCTTATATGCCTGCATACAAGTCCTTTGGTTGATCTCTTCCCCTTACTCCCACCCTCCCCTACTTTCCCTCTGGGGATTAATAGTCTGATTGCTGTTTCACAGTCTTTGGGTCTGTCCCTTTTCATCAGTCTATGTTGTTCTCTATAGTCCACAAATGAGTGAGATCATGTGGTATTTATCTTTCTCTGACTGGCTAATTTCACTTAGCATAATGCTCTCCAGTTCCATCCAAGCTGTTGCAAAAGGCAAGAGTTCCTTCTTTTTTACCCCAGCATAGTATTCCATTGTGTAGATGTACCACCGTTTTTTAATCCACTCATCTGCTGATGGGCACTTCGGCTGTTTCCAGATCTTAGCTATGGTGAATTGTGCTGCTATGAACATAGGGGTGCATATATCCTTTCTGATTGGTGTTTCTGGCTTCTTGGGATATATTCCTAGAAGTGGGATCACTGGGTCAAATGGGAGTTCCATTTTTAGTTTTTTGAGGAAGCTCCATACTGTTCTCCACAGTGGTTGCACCAGTCTGCATTCCCACCAGCAGTGCAGAAGGGTTCCTTTTTCTCCACATCCTCTCCAACACTTGTTTGTTGATTTGTTGATGATAGCCATTCTGACAGGTGTGAGGTGATACTGCATTGTCATTTTGATTGTCATCTCTCGTATAATAAGTGACTTTGAGCATGTTTTCATATGTCTTTCGGCCTTCTGTATGTCCTCTTTTGAAAAGTGTCTATCTAGGTCCATTGCCCATTTTTTGATTGGATTGTTTATCTTCCTATTATTAAGTTTCATGAGTTTCTTGTAAATGTTGGAGATTAAACCCTTATCAGTGATATCATTGGCAAATATGTTCTCCCATGCAGTGGGTCTTCTTGTTGTTTTGTTGATGGTTTCCTTTGCTATGCAAAAGCTTTTTATTTTAATGTAGTCTCATTTGTTTATTTTCTCTTTAGTTTTCATTAACTAGGAGCATTATCAGAGAAGAAATTCCTTCAACATATGTTTGCTATTTCGCTGCCTATGGATTCCTATAGTATTTTTATGGTCTCCCATCTTACGTTTAAGTCTTTTATTCATTTTGAGTTTATTTTTGTGTATGGTGTGAGTTGGTGGTCTAGTTTCATCTTTTTGCATGTATCTGTGCAATTTTCCCAACACCATTTATTGAAGAGACTGTCTTGACACCATTGTATGCTCTTGCCTCCTTTGTCGAATATTAATTGGGCATGGTGGTTTGGGTCAATTTCTGGGTTCTCTATTCTATTCCATTGATCTATATGTCTGTTCTTGTGCCAGTACCAAGCTGTTTTAAGAACAGTGGCTTTGTAATACAGTTTGATATCTGGTATTGAGATCCCACCTACTTTGTTCTTCTTTCTCAGGATTGCTGCAGCTATTCGAGGTCTTTTTTTATTCCAGATGAATTTTCAAAACGTTCGTTCTAGATCTGTGAAATATGCCGTTGGTAATTTAATGGGGATTGCATTGAATCTATAGATTGCTTTCGGTAGTATGGATATTTTTGATGATGTTGATTCTACCAATCCATGAACACGGTATGTTCTTCCATCTGTTTATGTCTTCCTCTATCTCTTTTTCAGTGTCCTGTAGTTTTTCACATATAAATCTTTTACCTCCTTAGTTAAGTTTATTCCTAGGTATCTTAATTTTTTTGGTGTGATGGTAAATGGGATTGCTTTTTCAGTCTCCCTTTCTGTAAGTTCACTACTGGTGTAAAGAAATGCCATAGATTTCTTGGCATTAATTTTGTATCCTGTTACATTGCCGAATTCATTTATTAACTCTAATAATTTTTTGATGGAGTCTTTAGGGTTTTCTATGTACAGTATCTTGTCATCTGCAAATAAGGACAGTTTTACTTCTTCTTTTCCAATTTGGATGCCTTTTATTTCTTTTTCTTGTCTGATTGCAATGGCTAGTACTTCCAGTACTATGTGGAACAGGAGTGGTGAGAAGGGGCATCCCTGTCTTGTTTCTGTTCTCAGGGAAAATGATTTTGGTTTTTGCCCATTGATTATGATGTTGGCTGTGGGTTTGTCATATACGGCTTTTATGATGTTGAGGTATGATCCTTCTACTCCCACCTTGCTGAGAGTTTTTATCAAGAAAGGGTGTTGAATTTTGTCAAAAGCTTTTTCTGCATCAATTGATATGACTATGTGGTTTTTATCTCTCAATTTGTTTATGTGATGAATCACGTTTATTGATTTGCGGATATTGTACCATCCTTGCATCCCTGGGATGAATCCTACTTGGTCATGGTGTATGATCTTTCTGATGTATTGCTGGATCTGATTTGCTAGAATTTTGTTGAGTATTTTGGCATCTATGTTCATGAGGGATATTGGCCTGTAATTCTCTTTCATTGTGTTGTGTCTACCTGGTTTTGGTATTAGGGTGATGCTGGCTTCATAGAATGAGCTGGGAAGTGTTCCTTCTTCTTGAATTTTTTTGAATAATCTGAGGAGGATATGTTTTAGTTCTTCCTTGAATGTTTGATAAAACTCCCCAGTGAAGCCTTCTGGCCCCAGGCTTTTGTTTGCTGGGAGCTTTTTGATGACTGCTTCAATTTCTTCCACCATTATTGACCTGTTGAGATTTTTAGAATCCTCTGGATTGAGTTTTGGAAGATTGTATTTTTCTAGGAATATGTCCATTTCCTCCAGGTTGTCTGGTTTGTTAGAGTAGAGTTGTTTATAGTATTTTTTTTTAACAATTCTTTGAATTTCTGAGGGGTCTGTTGTTATTTTGCCTCTTTCATTTCTGATTTTGTTTATTTGAGTCCTCTCTCTTTGATTCTTGGTGAGCCTGGCTAGAGGCTCATCAATCTTGTTTATCCTTTCAAAGAACCAGCTCTTGCTTTCATTGATCTTTTGTATTGTTTCTTTGGACTCTATGTCATTTATTTTTGCTCTGATCTTTACTAGCTCTTTTCTTCTGTTCACCCTGGGATTGTTTTGTTGTTCTCTTTCTAATTCTTTGAGTTGTAGAGTTAAATAAGTTACTATTATTTTTTCTTGTTTTTTGAGGTAGGCCTGTAGTGCTATAAACTTCCCTCTCAGGACTGCTTTCATTGTGTACCATAGATTTTGGGTTGTTGTACTGTTACTGTCATTAGTTTCCAGGGTGTTTTTAATTTCTTCTTTGATCTCACTGGTAACCCAATCATTATTTAGTAACATGCTATTCAGCTTCCAAGTGTTTGAGTTTTTTGGGTTGTTTTTATTGTGGTTTATTTCTAATTTATGCCCTTGTGATCTGAGAAGATGCTTGGTATAATTTCAATCTTCTTGTTTTCGGGGAGACTTTGCTTGTGACCCAATATGTGGTCTATTTTTGAAGATGTCCCATGTGCACTTGAGAAGAACGTATATTCCATGGCTTTGGAGTGAAATGTTCTGAAGATGTCAATTAAGTCCATCTGATCTAGTGAGTCATTTAGGATTGCTGTTTCTTTGCTGATTTTTTGTCTAGAGGATTTATCCAGTGATGTCAGTGGTGTGTTTAAGTTCCCTATTATGATTGTGTTGTTGATCTCTCCCTTGTTATTTTCCAGGAGTTTTTTTATGTATTTGGGTGCTCCTGCATTGGGTGCATATATGTTTATAAGGGTTATATCCTCTCGTTGTATTGATCCCTTTAATATTATGAAGTGGCCTTCCTTATCTCTTGTTATGGCCTTCACTTTGAGGTCTATTTTGTCAGATATAAGTATTGCTACTCCAGCCTTTTTTTCATTTCCATTTGCCTGAAAGATATTTTTCCATCCCTTCACTTTCAGTCTGTGTGAGTCCCTTTTTCTGAGGTGGGTCTCTTGTAAACAGCTTATATATGGGTCATGTCTTTTTATCCATTCAGCCACTCGATGTCTTTTGATTGGAGTGTTTAGTCCATTTACATTTAAAGTTATTATTGAAAGGTACATGCTTGGAGTCATTTCTATTTTCATGCCAGTGTTCTTTCTTACCTTTATATTTCTTCTTTTTACAGCATTCCTTTTAGCATTTCTTGCATTGCTGGCTTGGTAGTGATAAACTCCCTTAGCCTTTTTTTGTCTGCAAAGCTCCTGATTTCCCCTTCAATTTTGATTGATAGTCTTGCTGGATAGAGTATTCTTGGATTCAGTCCTTTGCAACACTTTGTATACCTCCTTCCATTCCCTTCTAGCTTGATGTGTTTCTGTTGAGAAATCATTTGATCATCTGATGGGGGATCCTTTGTAGTTAACTCTCTGTCTCTCTCTTGCAGCCTTTAAGATTCTCTCTTTGCCGTGTACATTTGCCATCGTTATTATGACATGTCTTGGTGTGGGTCTTTTGGGGTTCATCTTGCCTGGGACTCTCTGTACTTGTGTAACTTTTTTCTTCCCCATAGCTGGGAAGTTTTCTGTCATTATTTCTTCAAATAGATTTTCTAATCCTTGCTGCTCTTCTTGTCCTTCTTGCAGCCCTATTATGCGTATGTTACTTCATTTCATGTTGTCCCAAAGCTCCCTTAGGCTCTCCTCCTGCTTTTTAATTTTTCTCTCCAGTTGCCTTTGAGATTGAGCTTGTTTCTCTGCCTTATCTTCTAACTCACTAATTCGGTCCTCTGCTTCTTCTAGTCTGCTGTTGAAACTTTCCATGGTGTTTTTGATTGTAGCCATATCACTTTTCATTTCTTCCTGATTCTTGCATAGGTTGTTGATTTTCTCATCCATCCGGTGAATGAATTGTACAACCATTATTCTGAATTCTTTTTCTGTCATGTTGCATGCTTCAACTTCATTAATTTCCTTTCTTGGCGACTCCTCATTTTCATTCCTCTGGGTGTTGTGTCGTCTCTTCATTCTGACTATCTCCCAATGGTTCAAACTTCGAATTGCGTGGGCTTGGGCCGTGTGCAGTGGGAGCCTCCCACCACCCTAGTGTCACTGAAGAGCTCTGACACTAAGATGTCTGTTTTGTTTTTGTTTTTGTTTTTGTTTTTAATATATATTTTATTGATTTTTTACAGAAAGGGAGAGGGATAGAGAGAAACATCGATCAGCTGCCTCCTGCACCCCCCCCACTGGGGATGTGCCCACAACCAAGGTACATGCCCTTGACTGGAATCGAACCTGGGACCCTTGAGTCCGCAGGCCAATGCTCTATCCACTGAGCCAAACCGGTTAGGGCTAAGATGTGTTGTTGTTGTGGGTTGGTGGGAACCAGGCTCGCTCAGAGTCAGTGTTGCCAGCGCTCAACGTGGCCTCGTGCGTGCCCTTAGAATCAGGGACCCTGCCTACACTGTGCTGAAATAGAGACCCCCCTGGAGCGTGTTGAAAATCAGCACCCACAGTGTGCCCCAGGAGTCAGAGTTCCCTAAGAATCCAGTATCAGAGTTTCTGTTGCTTTGTGTGACCTCACATTGAGAATCAGGTTCCCTGTGTGCCCTTGCACCAAGAATTGGAGTCACTGGCTCTTAGTATGAATGCACAGGGAATCAGGATCTCAGGTACAGGTGATAGGAAACACAGTCAAGCCACTGGTGCTTGGTTCTGCCGCCTGCCCAGAGAATTGGGGTCCCTGGGCCCGTGCTACACAGGACAGATTCCCAGTGTTTGCACGATTGCTCCCAGCCCAGGACTCCTGAAGCCGGCAGTGCACGCAGGATCAGTTCCAAGGTGCTCGAGCACTTCCAGGCTAAAGTTCCTGTAGCAGCACTGAGGCCCAGGCAAGGGGTGGGTCTATCAGTTACTATGGTGCTGCCCCGGAGCCTGCAGGGAGGGGGATGGGCTCTGTTACTCAAGGATCTGCCCTGGGGATTTCTGAACTTTTGTTGTCCGCAGGTCTGTAGCTGTGGTCACAGGTCTCTGTGCCCAGTGGCTGCAGGGTCCTGGTATGTGTCTGAGATCAGACTGGGTGGTGCTGAGGCCAGGATCCTAGTCTCAAGAAGCTTTGTTTTCCAAGATGGCGTGGTTGCTGTGCCCGTGCTGGCTGTCCAGGAGTGTTTGCACAGGGAGTGGAGCTCCGCCGTCTAAGACTGCCAGGTTTAGCAGCCCCTTAAAAGACCTGCAGAATCTAACTGTCCCTAGCTCATACACACACACACCACACACGTCCACACACGTCCACACACTCCTCTATCACTTCCTTGCGCTCTCACACTCTCTCCCTCCCTACCTTCCTGCCGGTTGCCATTTCCTCTTGGCGCCATTTTCCTCTTGGAGTAATTTCGAGTTCTTTCATTTTTATTTTTATTTATTTATTTATTTATTAACTAAATCATTATTGTTCAGATTATTACATTTGTTCCTCTTTTTCCCCCCATTACTCCCTCCACCCAATTCCCACCCCACCCTCCTCCCTCACTCCCCATCCACTGTCCTCATCCACAGGTGCAAGATTTTTGTCCAGTCTCTTCCCGCATCCTTCTCACCCCTTTCCCCCACAAGAATAGCCAGTCCACTCCCTTTCTATGCCCCTGATTCTATTATAATCACCAGTTCATTCTGTTCATCAGATTATTCACTTGATTTTCAGATTCACTTGTTGATAGATGTGTATTTGTTGTTCATAATTTGTATCTTTACCTTTTTCTTCCTCTTCCTCTTCTTAAAGGATACCTTTCAGCATTTCATATAATACTGGTTTGGTGGTGATGAACTCTTTTAGCTTTTTCTTATCTGTGAAGCTCTTTATCTGGCCTTCAATTCTGAATGATAGCTTTGCTGGATAAAGTAATCTTGGTTGTAGGTTCTTGGGATTCATCACTTTGAATATTTCTTGCTACTCCCTTCTGGCCTGCAAAGTTTCTGTTGAGAAATCAGCTGACAGTCCAAAGGGTACTCCCTTGTAGGTAACTGACTGTCTTCCTCTTGCTGCTTTTAAGATTCTCTCTTTGTCTTTAGCTCCTGGCATTTTAATTATGATGTGTCTTGCCCAGTCGGTTTGGCTCAGTGGATAGAGTGTCGGCCTGCACGCTGAGGGGTCCCAGGTTCGGTTCTGGTCAGGGGCGTGTGCCTTGGTTGCGGGTACGCCCCCAGTGGGGGGTGTGCAGGAGGCAGCTGATCAATGTTTCTAACTCTCTATCCCTCTCCTTTCCTCTCTGTAAAAAAATCAATAAAATATACTTTAAAAAAATTATGATGTGTCTTGGTGTGGTCCTCTTTGGATTCCTTTTGTTTGGGGTTCTCTGCACTTCCTGGACTTGTAAGTCTATTTCTTTCACCAGGTAGGGGAAGTTTTCTGTCATTATTTCTTCAAATAGGTTTTTAATATCTTGCTCTCTCTCATCTTCTGGCACCCCTATAATTCAGATGTTGGTACGCTTGAAGCTGTCCCAGAGGTTCCTTACACTATCTTCGTATTTTTGGATTCTTTTTTCATTTTGCTTTTCTGGTTGGGTGTTTTTGCTTCTTTGTATTTCAAATCGTTGACTTGATTCTTGCAATCCTCTAGTCTGCTGTTGGGAGTCTGTATAATATTCTTTATTTCAGTCAGTGTATGCTTAATTTCTGGTTGGTCCTTTATCACAACCTGGAGAGTCTCATTAGATTTCTTGTAGATCTCATTAAGTTTATCTGCAGTCTCTAGAAAATTCTTGAAAAACCTTAAAAGTGTGGTTTTGAACTCTATATCCAGTAGTTTTCTTTCCTCCATTTCTGTCATTTGTGTCCTTTTTCTTTGTCTCCGCATTTTTTATGCTTCCCTGTGTTGATAAAGTGGTTTTCTGTGCTGAATGTCCTCTAGTGCCCAGTGGTTCAGCCTCCCCAATTACCTGAGGAGGACACTCTTGGTGCACCCCCTTGTGGTCTTTGTGCACAGTCTAGTTGTAGTTAAGCCTTGATTGTTGTAGTTATCACTGGGAGGAATTGATCTCCAGGCCAATTGGCTGTGAGAATCAGCTGTGTCTGCAGTGGGAGAACTTCTGTGCTGTTGACACCCCTCCAGGGCAAGACTTGCTTCAATGGGGCTTTGGTGCTCACTGAGTCTGCCCCTGAGTGTGTCCTTTATGGTTCCATGGAGCTGCAAACTGGATGGTCCCACTCTGACCTTTGGGTTTCCTGGCTCCTGGATCTTTAGGGAGGTGCTAATCTAGCCTTTGCCTGAGGCTATCTAGCAAAAGCCTCCCTGCAGGTATGGCATTTTAATTATGATGTGTTTTGGTGTGGACCTCTTTTGGTTCCTCTTATTTCAAATCGTTGATTTGATTCTTGGAATCCTCTACTCTACTGTTGAATCCCTATAAGTTATTCTTTATTTAAGTTAGTATATGCTTAATTTCTGAGTGTTCGTTTTTCATGTCTTTGACATGCTCACTAAGTCTTTTGAAGCTCTTATGAAAATTCTTGAGTAACCTTATAACTGTGGTTTTGAACTCTGTATCCAGCAGTTTGCTTTCTTCCATTTCTTTCATTTGTGGCATGCTTCTTTGTCTCTGCATTTTGGCCGCTTCCCTGTGTTTGTTTCTATGTATTAGGTAAAGCTGCTATGTCTCCTGGAGGTGGTAGAGTAGCCTTGTGTTGTAGGTGTCCTGTAGGGCCCACTGGCTTAGCCTCCATAGTCACCTGAACTGGGCATTTTAGGTGCACCCCTGTATGGGCTATGTGCACAGTCTTGTTGTAGTTGAGCCTTAATTGCTGTTGGTGTCACTGGGAGGAACTGACCTCCAGGAAAATTGTCTGTGAGGACCAGCTTCAACCACAGTGCGAGAGCTGTGCAGGAAACAACACTATGGAGAAGGACTTGCCTCTGTAGGGTTTTGGTGCTCACTGAGTCTGCCCCTTGAGGTTGTCATTAGAGTTGTAGTCTGAAGCTGTGGTCTGAAACTGTTCACTGGGTGCACTGGCTCTAGGGTCTCCAGGAAGGTGCAAATTAAGCCATTGCCTAGAGCGACCCAGTAGGAGCTACAAAGAAATCTGCAGATGCCTTCTATTTGTGTTGGGTTTGTAAGTGCCCAAGTGAGGCCCAGCTGGGAAGTGAGGCAGTCTGGTGCTAGTGCCAGGTCTTGGGCCTTTAATTGATAGTTTTGGGGCATGCTGACACCAACTGCAGTTTGTTTGAGAGATTTCAGCAAAGTCTGAGGCCTGAGCCTGGACAGGCCATTCATATGGAAAAGCTGCTGCAAACAGCTTGGATGGGGCTGCAAATTGTATGGGGCAGGGTCTCAAGGAATCATCAGGGTGGAGCAAACAGGTTGAGCCACGATGATGGAGACTCAGATATAGCTGCCATTCAGCCCTCTGACAGGGGAGTTCCAGCACAGGAACAATAACCCCTGGGAGCACTCCTATCTGGGAGAAAGCTACCCCTGAGTTCCTGCCCCAGTGCCAGACACATGTGTCTGGGTCCCCTGATGCCTTCTGGTGCTGGAGCTCACAGGGGTGGAGTCCTAGTAAGTTTGTGTGCCAGCCCTCTAAGAGGGACACCTGGGTCTCCAGCAGCCTCAATCCCTGCTGGTTTTTACAACCCAAAGTTATAGAGACTTCTCTTTCCAGCTGTGGGACCCTGGGTTGGGGCAGATCTAGTATAGGACTGGGACCCCTTGTTCCTCATGGGAAGTCTCCACAGGGGCCATCTCTCTTCTGATTAAAAAACAGCACGCATGGATGTCAGATCAGCCCGTTCTGTGCCTCTGCCCCTTACCAGTCTCAATGTGCTTTCTGCTTTATTTCTCTAGTTGTAGGACTTCCATTCAGCCAGCTTTCAGGTGGTTCTGAATGATGGTGATTCTGTATTTTAGTTGTAATTTTGATGTGGTTGTGGGAGGTGGCAAGCACTGGCATTTACCTACACCACCATCTTGTTCCTATTGTTTGGTTCTTTTTTATAGTTTCAATCTCTTTAGTAAAGTATTTCTTTTGTTCATTAATTTTCTTCCTGAGTTCATTGAATCTCCTTTCTGAGTTTATTTTCTGAATTATCTCATTGAGTTTCCTCAAATTGCCATCTTGAATTCTTTGTCATTTAAGTCACACTCTTTCCTGACTTTGAGTTTGGTTTCTGGAGACTTGTCATTTCTTTTTGGGTTACCATGTTACTTGATGTATTATTCTTCTGCTCACACATGTGAAGTACTAGGCTCTTGTTTAGTTACTGTTTTGATCTTAACAATTCAGCAGGTTAATAACCATATGTTTTTCTTTTGTTTACCAATAGATAACACTAGAGTGCAAATTTTTGTTTCCTCTTACCTCTGTTACTTTGCTGCCAGGTTGGAGATGAGAGGAGTGTTTGTCATGAAAATTGACTACTGTGTGATGGGGTAGTGGGTTTCCCCACTGTGTTAGCTCACCTTGGTCTTAGGGCACCACCTCCATGGTCGGGTGGATGTGTAGGGTAGGGAGAGCCAGGCTTAGGAGCCTGTAGCATTGTTGCTAATGGCTTTTAGCACCTTTGTGCTGTTTAGTACCTCTCAAGTTCTGCCACCAGGTTTCCTCACAATTGGGGGGGGGGGTTGCTTCTTGGGCACCGATGTTGCCACTGCCCTTCTTACCCTCCACTGTGCCATAGTCTGTGGGCTGCAGTGTGGTCAAACCCTGATTCCTGCAGCTGCTGCCGAACTGCCCCTGCAGACACTATCCCTGTCCTGCCTCCCATCTTGCCTCCCCTACACATTTCAATACACCCACCTGCAGATGTACTCATGTGTGGATCTCTCAGACATGTCTGTGTATTGAGCAAATGAGCCTTTATTGGATTGTAGACATCCTACTTGTAAATTTAGGGGAAGATAAAAAGGAGTCTTCTCACTTCACTGTGATGGTTACACCACTTTTCTCATGTGTGCGTCTTTTTTGTGAACCAGTTATAAGAATTGCTTTAAAGCCTTCATGTGACAATTCCATGAGGTCTTCTCAGGCTTGACATGTATTGTCTTTTGCCACCTGAGAGTATTATGGTCTTTTGCATGTCAAATAACTTTGTTTTGTGTCATGGACATTGTCAATGTTGTGTTGCATGGCCCCTGGCTCCTATTGAGATTATCTGGAGAATGTTGGTCTTTTTGTTTTCAACCTGGTTAGGGTCAGACTGCATGCTCTCCCTTGATCTTGTGTGGATGGTGGTTAAAATGCCCGTTTAATTCTCAAAACCTTTAATATGTTGGTTTGAGTCTGTCCCACTCATAAAACTCGTGCGGGTTCCTATACAGAATGAAAGGAAGGTCTCTTTCTCTTTCTGCTATCCTGGGCTTCTCCTCTCACTCTCACTTTAGCCCCCAAGGGATACTTTCCTTAATTAGAAAGATGCTTCTCTTTACCTCAGATTTTATGTAGCCAGCCACATCATGGCCACTACTGCGCTGCTCCACAGGGGGGTTGCCTTTGAAGCGTAAGTCACATGCTCAGGAGAGAGGTCCTGTTCCCTGCAGTCTGATGCTTCCCTGTGCAGATGATTCTCCGTACTGACACAATCCATCTGCTTTCAATTTCAGCATCCTCAAGTAATTTTTTCATATTTTTGCCAAGAGATTTTAGTTGAAATTAGTGGGATAGGCAGTCACTGGCTCAAGGTGTCAGGATGGAACTGGAACTCTGCAACACTTAATAGAAGTTTGAGCCTGGAAAAGCTACTACATCTCTATGCCTCTGGATCCCTACTTGTGCAATGGTGGTAGCAACATTACCTACCTCATTTTTCATTTTTGGCATTGTGTCCTGAAAATAAAATGTGATTATGGGCTTTAAGCACTAGTAACAGACAATAAGTGCTCAATATACATTAAGGTATTATTCATGTATGTACCATAAGAGTGAACATTTTGGATTAGCATTACTGGAAAAAAAATAGTAAGAACTAAAAAGTTAGAAGTTGTTGGTTTGACTACCTGGATGCTGATGCTTGAAGGTTAAAAAGAGAGGACATTTAGAAGAGCAAAATATTTTATGCCAATTTTGTAGCCACTGAAATTATACCCTTATCCTTTTCAATTGATACATATGGCAGTAATCAATACAGAATTTAAAGGACAGTTAAAGCAGCTTGCAGGTATACTATCTAATAAAGAGGGAATATGCTAATTGACGCTCATGCCATTGCAAAGATGGCAGTGCCCACAGCCAATAAGGAGGGAATATGCTAATTGACTGTCCACCCTCAAAGATGGTGGCGCCCACAGCCACAAGATGGCCAGCAGGGGAGAACAGTTGGGGGCAACCAGGTTGGCAGGGGAGGGCAGTTAGGGACGACCGGGCTGGCAGGGGAGGGCAGTTGGGGGCGATTGGGCTGGCAGAGGAGGGCAGTTAGGGGCGATCAGGCTGGCAGGCAGAAGCGGTTGGGAGCCAGCAGTCCTGGATTGTGAGAGGGCTGTCCGACTGATCAGGCCTAAACTGCAGTCGGATATCCCCCGAAGGGGTCCCAGATTGGAGAGGGTGCAGGCTGGGCTGAGGGACAACCCCTCCCTCAGTGCACAAATTTTGTGCACTGGGCCTCTAGTGCCTTTTATAAAATAACAAGTTAAATAAGAATGAAGGATATTCAGGGAGGGGCAAAAGTAGGTTTGCACTTGTAGGTCAAACAGTCTGTTCTTGTGTTATTATTTATTAACTTGAGGCCCAATGCACATCTGTGCACTGGTGGGGTCCCTCGGCCTGGCCTGTGGGGATAAGGCCAAAACTGGCTCTCCGACATCCCCAAAGGGGTCCCAGATTGTGAGAAGGCAGTTCTGGGGTGATGCACCCCAGAATCGAGCTCCCTCCTTTCTGGTTCCAGGTGCATCACCTGAGAACTGCAGTTGCCAAGTCACTGCAGCTTGGCAGCTCCTGCGTTGAGCATCTGCCCCTGATGGTCACAGCTACCGGTCAGAGTGTCTGCCCACTGGTTGTCATTGTGTGTCATAGCTACTGGTCAGATGGTCGAATGGTCGCACAGTCGCTTAGGCTTTTACATATATAGACTAGAGTCCCAGTGCACAAAATTTGTGCACCCAGGGGGTCCCTCAGTCTGGCCTGTGCCCTCTCACAGTCTGGGACCCCTCAGGAGATATCCACCTGCTGGCTTAGGCCTGCTCCCTGGGGGATTGGGTCTAAGCTGGCAGTCAGACATCCCTATGGCAGCCCAGAAGCCCTCGGGGGATGTCCACTTGCCAGAGGTGAGCAGGCCTAAGTTGCAGTCGGACATCCTTAGTGCTGCTGAGGAGGCAAGAAAGGCTCCTGCCACCACTGCTGTGCTAGCAGCCGTCACCCCTGTGGGAGCACACTGACCACCAGGGGGCAGCTCCTGCATTGAGCGTCTGCCCCCTGGTGGTCAGTGTGTGTCATAGTTACCAGTCATTCCCAGTCATTCTGCTGTTAGGGTCAATTTGCATATTACCCTTTTATTATATAGGATAGAAGCCTGGTGCACAGGTGGGGGCTGGTTGGTTTTCCCTGGTGTCCTGGATCAGGGCGGGGGTCCCGCTGGGGTGCTTGGCCAGCCTGGGTGAGGGGCTGAGGGCTGTTTTCAGGCTGGCCACAGCCCCTACACGATGAGGGGTCACGCTGGGGTGCCTGGCCAGTCTGGATTAGGGGCCGAGGGCTGTTTTTAGGCTGGTCACAGCCCCTTCAGGGTGGGGGGTTGCCGGGGTCCAGCCCCAGCGGGTCCAGGGGTCCCCAAAGGTGTGGACGGAGTCGGCGAAGAAGGAATGACACGGAGACAGCGTTCAGTTGATCAGCAGCCTAGCCAGGATCTCCAGCCAAGTTCTGGTCTTGATCTCCAGAGAGGCTCTGCTTCGGATCTCCAGCGAGGTTCTGTAGCCATGTTCCCTCGCTAGGTTCTCCAGCCAGGTTCTGTCCAGGCTCTCCAGTCAGGTTCAGTGTCCAGGTTCCAGTCAGGTTCTCCTGCCAATCTCTGTAGTCAGGTTCAGTCCAGGATCCCTTGCCATGTTCTCCCGCTAGGCTCTGTCTCTAGGCTCCGAGGCCAGTCCCTCTCCAGGATCCTCCGGCATGCTCTCTCCAGCGAAGTTCTTCTGTCTCTAGGCTCCGTGTAGGCTCTGTCTTCTTGATTCTGTTCTAAGTTCTGAGTCTTTCTGTCTTGTTACAACTGTATTTATACCAGTTGATTTAATCCTATCAATCTCTATTACAAAGGTTAGGGCGTTTCTTATCTCCATTCCAGGGAGAAAAGATTATGTAGTTTAAGCATGATTGTTCGTAGTTAAAGGGATTAATTACCCGCCTGGCACTTAGTTGAGGGGTTTTATTCCCTCCCTAACTTCAGGGGAAAATCCCTACCTGGGGATTCAACCTTTCTCGGAGAGGTGACTTTGGTTAAAACACAGCGCCAAGAAGGTGAGCAAACATATTAAGAACCGTATGCCATATATGCCAGGTCCCTTGAAACAGCAAGGATGGACCGGCTCCCGGCAAATTCCCCCTTTTTTATTTTTTAAAAGCAAGCATTAAAAAGAAAAACCTGAAACGCTCTCTTGTATCCATTTTAAGAGTAGGATTGGCGCTTTCTGCTATTACCTGAGTCCTGATCTATCACCCCAGGGAGAGCTTGCCAATCCTGCACTTTCCCGGGGTGGAAAGGCTGCAGTGGGGTTAAGGATAAGGCTCCTTGGGCCTACCTTCTCTCATGCCTCTACATTTACCTTTCTGGCACCTTTCCTTCCTCAGAAAAGCATGGACATACTTCTTGTATAAAATGTTCCATCTGACTGGGAGTAACCTTAACTCCTCTGCTAGCAAGCATATATGTTAAAAGATCAATACAGAGTCTTTTTTCTTTAGACTCAGTATGGCACATCTTCTTAATCTAAAGATCAATACAGAGTCTTTTTTCTTTGGACTCAGTATGGCACAGCTTCTCAATCTAAGTTCTGTACTATCCACCTTCTTACCCTATTTATACTCTATAGGGGGGTCTGTAGCACCCTGGTGGAGTCCTATCCGTCCCGAGTGTGGGGGTTTTCAAGGGGGGGGGGCTTACCTAAGGGAATCCTATTCCAGGGATTCCCAAAGGTGTGGACGGAGTCGGCGAAGACTATCCACCCTCTTCCTACGGTGGAGTCCTATCCGTCCCGAGTGTGGGGTTCTCAATGGGGGGGCTTACCTAAGGGAACCCTGTTCCAGGGGTTCCCAAAGGTGTGGACGGAGTCGGCGAAGACTATCCACCCTCTTCCTACGGTGGAGTCTGATCCGTCCCGAGTGCGGGGCGCTTACCTAGGGGTCCCTGTTCGGGCGCCAGATGCCGGGGTCCAGCCCCAGCGGGTCCAGGGGTCCCCAAAGGTGTGGACGGAGTCGGCGAAGAAGGAATGACACGGAGACAGCGTTCAGTTGATCAGCAGCCTAGCCAGGATCTCCAGCCAAGTTCTGGTCTTGATCTCCAGAGAGGCTCTGCTTCGGATCTCCAGCGAGGTTCTGTAGCCATGTTCCCTCGCTAGGTTCTCCAGCCAGGTTCTGTCCAGGCTCTCCAGTCAGGTTCAGTGTCCAGGTTCCAGTCAGGTTCTCCTGCCAATCTCTGTAGTCAGGTTCAGTCCAGGATCCCTTGCCATGTTCTCCCGCTAGGCTCTGTCTCTAGGCTCCGAGGCCAGTCCCTCTCCAGGATCCTCCGGCATGCTCTCTCCAGCGAAGTTCTTCTGTCTCTAGGCTCCGTGTAGGCTCTGTCTTCTTGATTCTGTTCTAAGTTCTGAGTCTTTCTGTCTTGTTACAACTGTATTTATACCAGTTGATTTAATCCTATCAATCTCTATTACAAAGGTTAGGGCGTTTCTTATCTCCATTCCAGGGAGAAAAGATTATGTAGTTTAAGCATGATTGTTCGTAGTTAAAGGGATTAATTACCCGCCTGGCACTTAGTTGAGGGGTTTTATTCCCTCCCTAACTTCAGGGGAAAATCCCTACCTGGGGATTCAACCTTTCTCGGAGAGGTGACTTTGGTTAAAACACAGCGCCAAGAAGGTGAGCAAACATATTAAGAACCGTATGCCATATATGCCAGGTCCCTTGAAACAGCAAGGATGGACCGGCTCCCGGCAGGGGGTCCCACTGGGGTGCCTGGCCAGCCTGGGTGAGGGGCTAATGGCTGTTTGCAGGCTGGCCAAGCCTCCCCGTGGGGACCCTCACCCCATAGGGGTGTGGCCAGCCTGGGTGAAGGGCTGATGGCTTTTGCAGGCTGGCCAAGACCCCAGTGGGGACCCTCACCCCATGGGGGTGTGGCCAGCCTGGGTGAGAGGCTGAGGGCTGTTTTCAGGCTGGCCATGTCCCCCAGCAGGGACTATTACTCCATGGGCCAGTGGTCAGCCTGGGTAAGGGGCTGAGGGCCATTATCAGGCTGGCCACAGCCCCTTCAGGGTGTGTGTGTGGGGGATCTTGCTGGGGTGTCTGACCAGCCTAGGTGAGAGGCTGAGGGTCGTTTTCAGGCTGGCTACATCCCCTTCAGGGTGGGGAGTCCCAGAGGGGGGCCTGCCCAGCCTGGGTGAGGGACTGAGGGCCGTTTTCAGCCTGCCACAGCCCCTTCATGGTGTGTGTGGGGGTCCTACTGGGGTGCCTGGCCAGCCTGGGTGAGGGGATGATGGCTGTTTGCAGGCTGGCCAAGCCCCTCAGTGGGGACCCTCACCCCATGGGGGTGTGGCCAGTCTGGGTGAGGGGCTGAGGGCTGTTTTCAGGCTGGCACACCCCCTTCAGGGTGGGGGTCCCTGCTAGGGGGCCTGTTCAGCTTGGGTGAGGGGCTGATGGCTGTTTGCAGGCTGGCCAACCCCCCAGCGACCCAAGCTCCCAGCATCTCCTTTTTCTTTTTTCTTTTAAGCACCTCTGTGAGCGGATTGCCAGGCTGGCTGGAAGCAGGTATCTGGGATTTATTTTTCTTCTATAATTGAAACTTTGTAGCCTTGAGCGGAGGCCACAGCCGGCCAGGGCTGGCAGGAAGCTTGGCTTCCTCCATCGCCAGGGAAACCCAAGCCTCCTGCTCGCTCCAGCTCCATGGCCACCGGCCACTGTCTTGGTTGGGTTAATTTGTATAGTCACTCTGATTGGTTTGTGGGCATAGCAGAGGTATGGTCAATTTGCATGTTTCTCTTTTATTAGATAGGATTACTGTGTTATTTTCCATATGAACTGTAAATTTACTTTTCCCCTATGGGTATAATAAATGAAAACTAAGGTTTTTGTTTACTTTCTGGGTGATACTACTGTTTCCATTTGCTCCCTTGCTAGATGGCTGAAAAGGAACATGAAACCCACTGAAGATCTTCAGTCAGTAATCCAGAAGCTGTCCAATTTTGGGCCAATTAAGTCAGTCAGCCTTTGTGGACAGCAAAGTGCCATCGTGGTATTTGAGAACACGACTTCAGCATGCAATGCTGTGAGTGCTTTTCACAGCAGGACCCCTGGCACCATGGTGCAGTGTTCCTGGCAACAACCATTTATGTCAAAAGTTGTAAGGGTCCCTTTACCAAAAACCTATGTAAGTTCTTTTTCTTTTTTTCCTGCCAAAATGTTTATTGTGAAATGGTCTTAAAACAAAGGAAAGCAAAGCTTACATCCAAATGAAATGTATGACACCAACTTGGATTTCTGAATACATTGTGGACTTTGTGCAGGAATGCCAAATTCCAACTATGAAGGCTATAACTGAATACTCTTACCATGCAAAAGTAAAATTTAATCTGCCATGCAACCATTATGCAAGACTTTGGCATAGGATTTGCTCGGAGTAACATTGCAACAGAATAATTGAGAAAAAAAAATTTGTTATAAAACAATAAAGTGATAAGGCCATCTATTTAAGTCTCATACTCAAGGAATATATTTTCTATTTATTACAAAAATTTTAAAATAGTGCAAAAGCAGTATGTGCAGTGTGTTATATCTGACATTAAAAAATTATTCTGCACAGGATGCACATGAAACTTTAGTTTGAAGTAAATAATCACATGCCAGAGAGCTCCTCACAGGCAAGAGTGCAAACTACATGTTGGGTCTGAGGAAACATGGCTAGTCCTCTGGATTTCCAGGCAGACACGCATTTTCCTCATAGAAATGCTGCATCAAGAGCTATGAGGCTACGCTACAGTCAAGGGAACAGAACAAGTTCTTTTTGGCAATGCTTAAAATCTAACCAGGAAAAGTCTTACTCAAAAGCAGCAAAAGGTACCTGGTTATAGAAAAAGTATGCTCTATCACATATGTGATATGGTGAGTCTGCTAATTTTAAAAGGCTGCAATAAATCTAGTGTGTTAAGTTTTTTAAAGTATCAAGGTTTAGCTCAGTTTTAAAGTGATCTTTTATGAAACGCTTACCACTCTAATGAAAACTCTGACAATAAAGTTATCTACATCGTGGCACTAGAGAAGTCATTTTGGATCTCTCCCAATGTACCCCCCCCCCCGGCCCCCGCTCCCATTCCTTGATTTATATGGGGTCAAGTTTGAATCCCTCAGCTGGTGTTGAAGTTTAACACATCTGCTGCATACTAAAAACCACTGGCTACAAAACAGTTCCAGAGCACCCAAAACAGGCATGCTTACGTGCCTCCACACTCTCCCCATTGGTTGTTTATGTAAAAGATCAAATTGTAATTTTGCTAAAAAAAAAACACAAAACAAAGATTGTTAGGAAAAGGGCACTTTTTAAAATAACTTGGCTGTTTTGCAGAATTGTAGACACCTCAATGGTTAAGAAAAAACAAAACTTATTGTGGCATCAGTGTAGCAGGAGAGTACATTTAGCTGTTTCACAGTTTCCTCCAGCATTCTTCTGGGGAAAGAAAACATTTCCACAAGTGGGGATTTAAAATAAATACCACAAACCTATAAAATTCAGATAATGTAGTAGTTGTAATTCTGACTTGGGTAATTCTATTTTGGGAATAAAAATTAGATGTGGAACTCTAAAACTGCCAGGTGTAACAAGTTTCTCAATGATGGGTGTTTTAGATGAAATTCTTTAATAGGTGTGACTATCCTGGCATGCTGGATATTACCAAGTCTTGGTATTGGACACTCAATACATCCTCTGTCACCATGACAACCAAAAATATGCCCTAGCACTCCCAAATACTGTTAGGTGACAGCACTAGCCCGGTAGAGAACACTAGTATGGTGTCATCAAATTCTAAATGATCAACTGGCTCCAGGGCAATGTGAGAGCAGCAGCTGAGATTGCCAAGGCCCAGCACATGGAGAGGAAGTGGGTGGGGGGGCACCTGGAGTTGAGAGGACTGAGGCCCCATAAGGCTCTCATTCCTTCACCAGAGTCAGGAGTTGAACATCAAAACTATGTAAATTCTTAAAGCTTGTTTTATATAATTTTTTATCACGGCTCTAGTGAATATAATAATCATAAATATTTCATCACTGAAAAAAAGGCACAATGAAGTTTATTTAGTTGAAGTATTGGAAATTAGAAATCATAGCAAATCCCCTCCTTTGAAATGCTTAACTTTGCTATATTAGTCATCACAGTTTTGCTTTTTTGGATAAGAAGTTCATGGTTGCATTTATGCATTCGTCTGATAGCCATCTTTCCTGGAGGACACTACTTTCTTCAGCATTAACAGCATGTAGCTTTTCTTTCTCCATATTCCTGATGACCTGTTTTGAAATTCTCATGGACTAAAAAAAACAAAACCAACAATAAGGTTAAGAGGTATTCTAATAGCGTGGGATTATTCTAAAATTCTGATTCTTGTTTCTGCACTGTTCATTCAATCTGATTAGACATTAACATATTTGTGTAATATAAGACTGTGCTTCTCAAATTTTAATGTGCATACAAACCATCTTAGATACTAAAGCTTCTGATTCCAGGATGGCAATTTGAGCAGCAAAAATATCAATCAGTCACTACCAATCGCATATGAAAACAAAAGTGCTACATTAAGAATCACCTAAAAGTTAAGCTATCTTACCTAGTTTCTCACCTAGAATCAAGACTAAAAGTGTTTGGCAAATACTGCCTATCATTCTCCTCAAAGTTATCCCCAGAAAGAACTGGCCCCTCTGCCTTCATGTCATAGAAATGGAATGCCTATTTGATAAATTTTCTAAAAATTAGTATTGCAAACATTATAATTTTTAATCTCAAATTTAGGTGTACTTAAAGCCAACCAAGATATGTCTTGTGTGTGTTTTTTTTTTAATTGCTTATTTTCTTAAGGTAAATAAATTATTTCCATGGTTCATACAAGTAAAAAAATAAAAAGAATACTAACATTTGGGGGGAGCTTTGAATATGCTTTCAGCCGAGTCCAAACTTCTTTCTGAAAAGTACTATCAGGAAAAACTTCAGTAACAAGTCCTTGAGCACATGCTTCTCCTGCTGTTAACTTCTTTCCAAAAATAAGCATCTCTGTTGCCTGAAATGAAAAGCAAGACTAAGAAAATAACTTAATGAAATGAGGCTGTTAACTCGAGAATTAATTGCTTTTAATAGACATAGGGAGATTTACTTATGGTCTTTTGAGGTTGCTAGTATTTCTCAAAGGAAGAAACTGAGGCCATCAATAGGCAATAATTTGCAAACTGAGCAGTGAGGCTCTCTAGAAGGTTTGTAGGGTTGTTGCTTCTGTGTGTTATCTGTGTTGGAGAGGAAGCTGGGGCAGAAATGACCTGAAGCAGGTGCTGACTTTATAACCCACAGAAGGTATGATTTTCTGCTTTTATACACTATAAACAATTATTTAAAAAAAGAAAAAAAATCATGGTCATAGGAAATGCCAACCAACTTTTAGAATCCCTAACCTTCAAAATTCCTTTCCCTGGAAATTCTACCCAGCGGTCCAGCTCTGATGGTTTTCTTTTACCTGCACAGGTACTCAAATTAGTTCTATTTGACTGAAGGAAAGTGATAAGACTAATATTCAGTTTCAAAAAAACCTGATATCACTAAGTATATATATTTCTACACTTGCAATTTCTCTTCCAGAAAAGTAAGACTATTTCATAGCCAAATGCTTTTAAACCTTAGGGTTATTTCTAGCCAACGTTTCAAAGTTAAAACCTCAATAACAATTCAAGGTATATGACAGAATAGACTTAAAAAATATGTAACAAAACCCTAACAGCAATGAAAATAGGCTCAATTCCTACTCTCCCTTTCAGGCCTTGAAGAATGTTCGCTAAGCCTTTCCCTATCCCTGTCTCTCTGGTCTTGTCATGAACCCTTTGGAGCTATGTACACAGAGCATGACAATTATGCTTTCATAGACCCAGTGATATACCTGAGCAGCCACCTAGCCCCTCCAGGAACCTTCATACACTGCTAAAACCAGCTGATGAAAAGGCTCCGTGACAAAGTGGGACCCCGTGGGGCCTCACATCTGCTGGTACTTCCCATGATTCTGAAAGTAAAGATGTCACTGTATCGCTTTCAGTGGATGATGCTCATCCATGAGGAGATTAGGAGAGGAATCAGCCTCGCAGACCAAGGGAGGCGGGCACAGCTCCAGTCCTTCCCCTGAAGAATGCCGCGCAGCTGTGGAGGAGGAGGCCTGTGCCACTTGTGGTGCAGCTGGCACTCGGCAGCCAGTGGAAAGACCAGTTCCCCAGATTTGGGGTGCTGGAGAGCGAGTTTCTGATTTCCCCCCATAGCAGACATTTCCCACAGCCTGGTTCTTCATGCTAAAACTCTTTAAGAGTTGATGAGCAGAAAATTTCCTTCTCTTTTGTTGTTATTATTGAGGGAAAGAGAAGAGAGCACAGGATTACTTTTGGAAAAGAGATGTCATTAAAATTTATCTTTAAGGTTTTTCAAAGGTTACCTTGGCTGGGCCCATTATCTTCGGAAAAGTGTAAGAGGCGCATCCTTCTGGACTTAGGCCTAGGTGACTAAAAGGAGTATGAAATGTTGCCTATTTGGAGAAGAAAATTAAAAAGAAATAATTTTTGTATGTGATTTTAAAAAATCATTATTTATCTATACCCTCACATTACTTAGTTGAAAACTTTTTAAAAATTAGTATTGTGGTATTATACACACAAACAATTCATTCTTTTAATGTATGCAGTTTGATAAATTTTAACAAATGTATAGTTATGTAACCACCACCCTAATAAGATACAGAATATTTCCATCACCCCCAATCATCCCCTGTGTCCCTCGCAGCCAAAAAACTCTCAGCTCCAAAAAACTGCTGATCTGCTTTCTGGTCCTAAAATTTTGACTTTTCTAGAAATTTATATGTAAACTAGTGGCCCAGTACATGGATTCGTGCACATTGAAAGGAAATTAATTAGAAGAAATACTTTAATATTTAATCAGGCTCCCTCCTCTCTGGTTCTGGGGTGCATCACCCGAGAACCACCACTGCCATGTTACCGCAGCTCGGCAGCTCCTGCGTTGTCTGTCCGTCCCCTGGTGGTCAGTGTGCATCATACCTACTGGATGGTCGGAGAGTCACTTAGCTTTTTATATATATAGATGAAATAATATACTGTGTAGCATTTTGTCCTTTTGTAGGCTCTTGTCCTTAGCATGTGGCTTTTGAGAGTCCCGTGTTGTTGTATGTATTACTAGTTTGTCCACTGCATGGATGTGTCATTATTTATCTTTCTATCAGTTGAAGCTATTGGTGTAATTTACAGTATTTTGGCTATTATAAATAAGGTTGTTATGAACACTTGTGTACAAGTCTCTGCAGGAACATGTTTTCAATTCTCATGGAGTAGAATTGCTGGGTTGTGTGGTAAATGTATGGTTTAACTTTATAAGAAGCTACTAAATTATTTTCTGAAGTGGTGTACCATTTAACATTCCCTCCAGCAGTGTATGAGTTCTAATTGCTCCATATCCTTGCAAAACCTTGTTATTATTAGTCTTTTTAACTTTAACCATTCTAGTAGGTATGTAGTGGTATCTTGCTGTGGTTTCAATTTACATTTCCCTAATGATTAATAATGTTGTGCATCTTTTCATGTACTTACTAGTCATTTTCATATCTTCCTCGGTGGAGTAGCTATTACAAGTACTTTTCCCACTATTTTTAAATTAGATTATTTATTATTATTATTGAGTTGTAAGAGTTCTTTATATACTCTGGTTACAAGTCATTTTCATAATGGTGTCTTTTTCATATATTATTAAGTCATTTATACTTTATTTTCTGTGAGCTATTTGTGCCTTAATCGCAAATTTTTATATTAAGTTGGTGACCTATCACTCTTTAGATGTATTTTTAAAATATATTAGAGAGATTAGCCTTTATTATGTGAGTAGAAAAACTATTTTCCCAATCTGTCATTTGTCTCAATTTCGCCCCAGAGGTTTCTTGATTTGCTTTAAACACTAGGAACAATTTCAATGTTCGTTATTTAAAATAAGTCATTTTTAGTATTTTTTTTTTATATTTCAGAAATATTTCTGTGTTTTTCTTGATGAATATTGACAATATACAAACAGAATATTTAGGCTTTGTTTCCTATTATCAGATGTGGTGTTTTTATTTTAATGAATATTGTTAGAAGGTGTAAATATATAATGTATGCAGCATATTAATCAAAATAATAAAAATATATGGTTATTAATGTCTTCTCTCCCTATTTTCTCTCCCTCCTCTCCCAAAAGAAAGCTTATTCAAGAAAATATACTGAGAAGTCACAACCTAAGGAACAGAAAACTGAAAAAAATGGAATGAAAACTAAAAGGCCAACAACCATAGCTAAGGGGCCACAAACAGGTACATACTAAGCTGACGATGAGCAGCATTTAACTTATTTATAAGCATTGTTATAGGCATGCATTTAATTTATCTGTGGAAATGGAGCAGTAGATGTCGTCGAGGGTTTAGTCTGATGCTCTGGTGTTAGGCTGCTGAGACTCTGGGAGTTTCTGAACCACTCTGTGCCACAGGCTCCTCATCTGTAAAATGTGGATGAGTACCTATCTCACAGGACTGCTGTGTGCAGTGAGCGACTATTATTGTGCATCAACAGAGTGCCTAGCACAGTCGAGTACTCAAATGCTTACTATTTTTATGATTTCAACCTTTTTATTAACTCATAGAGAAAATGTGCCATTTGCTGACAGAGAAACTAATAGGAGTTAACTATTAATTATAACAAAGAATAATTTGGTTACATGGGTTAAATGTTAACCCATATTTAATGTATGTATTTATTTATGAAGCTGATAATGATGAATCCTAGAAAATGAATTCCTCTCTACTGGTTCTTACTTCTGTGTCATTCCCTAATTTAAAATTAAGACCTGATTTAATTCAGTAGGGTGAACTCTTAGCAGTAGTCATTATTTGTTAAATATTTTACTTTGGACCAAATCGCTTAGCATTAAAAAAATGTATGTTTAGCCCTACCAGGTTGGCTCTGGATAGAGTTCTGGCCCACAGACTGAAGGGTCTTGGGTTCAATCCCAGTCAAGGGCACATACCCAGTTGCAGGCTCGATACCTGGCCCTGGTGTATGTGTGTGCAGGAGGCAACCAATCGATGTGTCTCTCTCATATTGATGTTTCTCTCTCTGTCTCTCCCCTTCCTTCCACTCTCTAAAAATCAGTGGAAAAATAACGAGTGAGAATTAAAAAAAAAGTTTATATTTATATATTAAGTATATATTAGCTACACACACACATACAATGTTCCCCCAAAATGTATACACACTTTAACAACTGATAGCTTTGAAAATGAAATGTATTTTCATAAACACTGCCATTATCATTATTCAAAGTATGTGTATACATTTTTTGGGGACACTAATTTTAATTTTAATTCTAATTTATATCATAAGATGAAAGTTCCAGAAATCTTTAGAAGGATAATGTATATGATAGTCATTTTGAATACAGTGGGAGAATCAGGACAAGATTCAAATATGATATTTGCCCTCTAAGTAGTGAAGAGTGAGACCCCCAAATTCAGGCCAGGTACCCTTCATAGCTAAGGGGCCACAAACAGGTACATACTGAGCTGACGATGAGCAGCATTTAACTTATTTGCCACCCCTGTTCAAAGCAGATCAATTAATTGGTCATTTAACACAAAGAATGTAGCCAAAGACTACTGATTTCTGCCTTTGAGCAGAAACTTCCACATATAAAGGTTAGGCAGTGTAGATGCTAGAATTTCATTTGCTCCCATTATGGGAAAATTATTAATAAGAATTACATCTGCCAAAATGCCCAATCTGGTTAAATGGAATCCAGTAAAAGATAAACAAAGTGTTAGGGACCCTATTATACAGGCCTGGCTCTCAGTGGGGAAAACACCTCCAAACACAAGTAGGACTCTCATCAGTGGTAAAAATCACGTTTCCCACCAGGTTGTAGAACAGCAAATTTTACCATGACATCATCAAGGGCCACTCTAATAACCAGATAACCCTAGAAGTGGCTACTAATTCTACAGTAAAAAGTTCTAGGGTAAAGGTTCTAAGATAAATGTTCATCATGTCTTCGCTTGTAATGACAAAAACTGGAAGCAGCCAAGGCTTCCAGCAGTCAGACTGGTTAAACTAATAAGTTAAATAACTCAAATGTTAGCACTAGTTATCTCTTGAGTGGTAGCTAAATGATTTCTAACTTTTTTCTCTGTACTTTTCCATATTTTTCAAAATTTTCTACTGAAGTAAGAACAGAAATTAAAATCAGTATCATTCAATGGTGAATACAAGACTGAATTGTGTTTTGGGCAAGTCAGTCCTCTGAGCTTTCAGTTTTCTTATCTGCAAAGGAGGAAGTGAAAGTAGATCATGCTCAAAAATGACCTTCATATTCTAAAATTCTAAATTGTAGCATTCATTTATTAGGAAAAAAAGTATCAAATAATCCACTTGCATAACCTGCAAAGATGCTATTCCCTTACCCCCTCTCCCAACAAGCTTTTAAAGTCTCCAAAATATTTTAAGAGTAACATGAAAATTGAATCACTGTTGTATAATTTGATTAAAATACAGAAAGAGTTGTAAAATGAGTTGAGAAAATGTTCACAACAATATTGGTGTTTAGAAAAATTCAACTTAAAAATTCAAAATAAAATGAGTCAAATTAGTTAGACTAATTCTTTGAGAAAAATTTAAATTTAGTCCATTCAACCACAAACAATATGTAATCTATTTACTACTAGCAACAATAATGGAGAGTCAAGGATCTCATTTTACTGGCATTACTTGCTAAGTTTCTGGGAGCTCACCTACCCTGTCAGTGGCATACACAGCATCGAACAGCCCGAGGATGGTGACGGAGATCCCCACAGCTGGACCGTTTACCACTGCAACCAGAGGCTTAGGAAAATCTATAAAAGTGCCTACAAAATCCCTACAGAAATAGAAATACAAAAGCATGTTTAAATGTTCTAAAGCTGCATTATGGAAGCACAGGCAAGACAGCAGGACTCTGAAGTAACAAACTCTTCTGGCCAGACTGGGTGTTCCCATCTCACCCAGCAGGCCTCCCTGTCTTGCCACACCAGATGCATCCAGGACAGCCATCTGAATGGCACTTGACAGCTCACAGAGTGAGTCCTAGATTCGACCTTGGTTCAAATCTTGCATTGTGGGCAGTTAGTTCAGGACCATAAAGCTGCTGTGGACTTAAGAGATTAAGATGGCTGACTGAGCATATGCTGCATATCACAGCTCAGAGGGAATCAGAGACCCTGCAGGGATAAATGAGACAGGAAGACGAGCCTCACACCTTCTGTTTTTTGAGATTATGTCAAAGTCTCTTATTACCAGCAATCATGGAAGTCATGAATTCCTTTGGCTGCATGATAATTTGCTAAATTCCTCTGCCTCAATATGAGAGAATTTTATTTCCTTTATTTACTAGTTTATTTTTATGCTTTCCAATCGCATCTCATGTAGAGCAGAGGATGAATAGGTAACAGAAGTTAAAGAGATAGAATGAATGTCTACCTGTTGATAAAGCAGTTTGGAGAAATATGCCTGTGCAAAGTCACAATTAATCACATGGATACAAGAAGTATTTATTTTTCTTTTGCTCAACTGATTACCACTTTGATCAAATATGGATGAACCCTCTGGGACCAGAGAAATGACATTCTTACCTCAGCATAATAGCACTTTGTTTGGCTTTCTCTTCTACTCCACCAGGGGGAATATCAGTGAAGTTAGCCAGATCATTCCCACTACAGTAATAGTCACCATTTCCTGTAAATAAAATCAACAAGCTCACCTTTCATTCATTCTATAATTGTTGAGAATCTATGTACCAGGCTCGGTGCCAAACACTGGAAACACACTGGTGAACCAGCTCTGGTTCTTGCCCCAATTTACAGATTAGTGAGTAAAATAGACATTGATTTTAAAACACACAAATAAGTGTAAGCAATGAAACTATGACACAAAGGAGTGGTACATGACAAGAATATGAGTATATGTAATAGGGGGTTTGGTTTAATCAGAGTTTTGGGAGGGACTTTTCTAAGGAAAAGTGTGTGCAGGAGGCAACCAATCGATGTGTCTCTCTCACATTGAACTGAGATCTGAAGGAGAGGCAGGGTTAACTAGAAAAAAAGGTGTGAGAACAATATTCATGCAGGAGAAATAGCATGTGCAGAGGTTCTGTGGAGGGGGTAACCCTGGTGTTTATGATGGGTTCAAAGAAGTACCATTATGCCAGGGCAGAAAAAGCAGGGGGCCGGGGGAAGCAGCTGGAGTAGGAGTAGGATGAGGATAGGTAGGATAAAGCATGCAAGGCTTTGGAGATCCTTCCTTTGAAGAGCCGTTGAAGGTCTTTTCTTTTTGTTTGTTTTAAAGTATAATTTACATACAATAAAATGACCAGTTTTAAAGACTCAGTTCCATGATTTAAAAAAAATGTTTTTATTGATTTCAGAGAGGAAGGGACAGGGAGAGATAGAAACATCAACGATGAGAAAGAATCATCAATTGGCTGCCTCCTGCACGCCCCCTACCGGGGATCCAGCCTGAAACCTATGCAGGTGCCCTAACTGGGAATCGAATCATGACCTCGTGGTTCATGGTCAATGCTCAACCATTGAGTCACACTGGCTGGGCCAGTTCAGTGATTTTTGAGAACTGTAAATATCTGTGTGATCGCAATTCAAAACATCCATCATCCCAGAAAAAGTTCCCTTAAACTTCTACCCAACCCTGTCCTGAGGCTCTCTGGCTTCAATTACCATAGTTTTGCCTATTTTAGAAGTTTATTTAGCTGGAATCATACAATATATACTTTTTTGTGTGTCTTCTTTCTTTTGCTCAACTATGTTTTAAAGATCCACCATGTTCTTGTGTGTGTGTCAGTTATTTATTCCCTTTTATTGATGAATAGCATTTCATTGTATAGTCAACTAGAGGCCTGGTGCATGAATTCGTGCATGGGTGGGGTCCCTCGGAGTGACCTGTGGGGACTGGGCCAAAACTGGCAGTCCAACGCCACCTGCTGCTCCCACTCATCCTGGCCCTGCTGCACTTGCCCTGGACTCGCACCCAGTCAGTCCTGATCTGGAGAGGCTCATGCTGCTGCAGCAGGACTTGCCAGTCGTGAGACCTGCATCTGATGCCCATCTCGAGGTGGGTCTAGGGGTCCAGGATGTGACTGGCCCTCCAGGCGGGTGGTGGGACACCCTTGATGGCCCAGGATCCAGATCCCTTCCACTGACGTTCACCCCAGTTGTTGGGAGCAGCTTTTATATCATTTCTTCCTTGTGGAGCATCTAGGGAGGGGAAGCGGCCAGGACATCCAAGGCCGACTTCCAGGAGGCTGGCAGTGTGGTCTGTAGGTGCCTGGCCTGTTCTCCAGATATTGGATCTGAGGGACTACTGAGGGAGTGGCTGCCATTGGGCTGGTGGGCCACCGAGACAGGTGGTCAGCTCCTGCATTGAGCATCTGCCTCCTGGTGGTCAGTGCATGTCATGGTGACTGGTTGACCAGTTGTTCGGTTGCTTAGGCTTTTATAAATAGACTAGAAGCCCGGTGCATGAAATTTGTGCATGGGGGGGGGTTCCCTTTAGCCCAGCCTGCACCCTCTTCAATCTGGGACCCCTCGGGGGATGTCCGACTGCCGGTTTAGCCCCAATCCCGGGGATCAGGCCTAAACCGGCAGTCGGACATCCCCTTCACAATCCAGGACCGCTGGCTCCTAACTGCTCACCTGCCTGCCTGATCACCCCTAACTGGCCCCCCCACCAGCCTGATCACCCCTAACTACCTCTGCCTGCCAGCTTGGTCACCCCCAACTGCCCCCCCACCCCCCCCGCTGGTTGCCCCTAACTGCCCCCCCTGCCTGCCTGGTTGCCCCCAACTGCCACTCCCACCGGCCTGGTCATCCCCAACTGCCCCCCCTGCCAGCCTGGTCACCCCACGCAACCTGCTGTTCAGTCGTTTGGTCGTCACTAATCCCCCTACCGGCCTTGTCGCCCCACTCAGCCTGCTGTTCGGTCGTCCGTCCAGTTGTTTCGGTCGTGACAGCCCCTGGCTTTTTTATATACTAGGATAACTTGATCATTTATCCTCTTATTGATGGACATTTTTAAAAAATATATTTTTATTAATTTCAGAGAAGAAGTGAGAGGGAGAAAGAGATAGAAACATCAATGATGAGAGAGAATCACTGATCGGCTGCATCCTGCATGCCCCCTACTGGGGATCGAGCCCACATCCAGGGAATGTGCCCCAACTGGGAATGGAACCAGGACCTCCTGGTTGATAGGTTGACACTATACCACTGAGTCACACTGGCTGGGCTTGATAGACATTTTGTTGCTTTCAGTTTTTGGCTACTGTGAAGTAGGCTACCATGATTGTTCTTTGTACAAGTTTTTTTTTTTTTTTTTATAGATATATCCTTAATTTATCTTGAATTTTTGCATTGGTATGTCACTGAGCTGATGTGTAACTCTATAACAAGTTGCCAACTAATAACTACAAAATGTTCTCATATCAGAAATGTTGAAGGGTTCCAGTTGTTCTACATCATCACCAATATTTGATATTGTCTGTTTTTGGATTTTAGCCAGTCTAGTGGGTGACATATCTCAGGGTGGTTTTAATTTGCATTTCTTTGATTAATGATATTGAGAACCTTTTCACTTCTTTTATGAAGTGTCAAGTCTTTATCCAGTTTTTAAATCTGATCGTTCATCCCTGGCTGTTTTTGCTCAGTGGGTAGAGTGTCAGCCTGCAGACTGAAGGGTCTCGGGTTTGATTCTAGTCAAGGGCACATATCTGGGTTGCTGGCTCCATTCCGAGTAGGGGGCGTGCAGGAGGCAGCCAATCAATGATTCTTTCTCATCATTGTTTCTCACTCTCCCTCTCCCCTCCTTTCTGAAATCAATAAAAATATATTTTTAAAAAATCTGACGGTTCATCTTATTAATTAGTAGTTCTTTATATATTCTGAATATTAGTCCTTAATCAGATTTTTATATGGCAAATATTTTTTCTCCAGCCTGTAACTTTATATTAATTTTAAATTCTTTTTTTTAAAAATATATTTTATTGATTTTTTACAGAGAGGAAGAGAGAGAGATAGAGAGTTAGAAACATCGATGAGAGAGAAACATCGATCAGCTGCCTCCTGCACATCTACTGGGGATGTGCCCGCAACCCAGGTACATGCCCTTGACCGGAATCGAACCTGGGACCTTTCAGTCTGCAGGCCGACGCTCTATCCACTGAGCCAAACCGGTTTCGGCTAATTTTAAATTTTGATAGTCTAATTTATAAATTGTTTCTTTTGTGGCTAATGCTGTTTTGTTGTTTTCCTGTCCAAGATACCTCTGCCTCTCCCAAAGTCACAAAGATTTTGTTCTGTTCTAGACGCTTTGTGTTTCTGGGTTTTATGCTTAGATAAATTAATTTTTGTGTAAGGTGTAAGATGGGATTGAAATTTATTTTCCCCCATATGGAAATTTAGTTGCTCTGGCACTATTTGTTAAAAGATTTTTCTTTCTCCACTGAAGCGCCATAGTGCCACTAAAGACTTTTAAATGGGGGAGGAATAGCTTTTTATTTGGAAAAGATTATTTTGAATGTAGTGAGGAGACTGGACTGGGCATGAGAAAGAAGGAAAAAGGGAGTCAGGGAGACTAGATATGGGCTGACTTCAGTTCAGACTGAGTCCGTGGTGGCTTGGACTAGTGCCGAGAAGACAGAAAGAAAAAAAGATCGATTCTTCCAGAGATATTGATAAAGTGAAATGAGATTAGACTGGACACGGAAGTTGAGGAAGGGACAAGTATCAATAATGAATGCTAGGGGCCTGGCCGGCGTGGCTCAGTGGTTGAGCATCGACCTATGAACCAGGAGGTCATGATTCGACTCCTGGGCAGGGCAAATGCCTGGGTTGCCAGCTTGATCCCCAGTGGGGGGTGTTGCAGGAGGCAGCTGATCAATGATTCTCTCTCATCTTTGATGTTCTATCTCTCTCTACCTCTCCCTTCCTCTCTAAAATCAATAAAAAAATATTTTAAAAATGAATGCTAGGATTCTGATCTACATAGTGGTACATATGGAACCACCACTGTAATTTGGAACACTAAAAAAGACCCACGTAGAGATGTGGGAAGTGACACCCATACCAGTCTGGAACCCCGGGGAGCATCCTGGACTAAAGATACTGACATGGGAATCATAGGCTAAAGACTTTTGTTGAAGTTTAATAGTAGGCATGGATGAGAGGGTCCAGGGAGAACACAGATCAAGAAGGGAAGAGTGCCTAGGGCTAAACCTTCAGGAATACTTCATTTGGTGGCCACATAGAAGATGAATTTGCAAAGGCGATCAGAGAGAACAACCAGGAACAGGAGGAAAACCAGGGGCAGGCTGTGCCCCTACAGCCTAGAGAAGACAGAGCTTTAAGAAGGAGGGAAAGTCAAATAAAGCCTGAAAATGTGGATTTAATTATATAATGGTCAGTGGAGACCTAAGCAAAAACAGAGATCACATGGGCTCGAGGGCCAGTTTCAAAGGACATGTTTGTTTTGTAAGCAGGGCTTTACACAGTTATATGTGGGGTGATGAGAAGCAAAGAGCTGTATTAATTTCAGCAGTATTACTACATAATGTTTGTTCCTCAATTTCTTCCTTGTTTCCACTAGAAGGAAATAGTGTCATAAATAGTATTTTCAACAAATTTCCGAACAATAAATCTTTTCCAAAAAATGCTTATGGTTATCCTATATCTATCTATCTATCCATCCATCCATCCATCCATCCATCCATCCATCCATCCATCCACCCACCTACCCACCTACCTAAAACATTAAGAGCTGAGCTGTCCTATGGACTCAAAATAGAAGTGATGGACAATAGAAAGAAATGAAAAGGTGCCTGAGAGAATCCAGGAAAAAATGAAAGAGAAAACCATAATCATTAAAGAAATGATGCCATTAGAAGCAGTAAAAGGAGAAGAGACATTGCGAAAAATGCAATCAAGGCATTGAAATACAGGATTGAGACAACTGAGCAAAACAAATGGAAGACTACAGAGTTAAGAATTCAGAGAAAATAATAGATAACAGATCCAGCAGACCAAACATTACTTTTCTATTACTAGAATTTCTTTCAAAGAGAACAGATCAATTGAAACAAAAATATTCAGAGATATTATCAAAGAAAATTTAAAATAAGGCCTTATAATCAGTTTAAAAAGGATGTGCACTGCCTAGGGAAAAGTGATTTAAAAAAATGGGAAAGTATCCCATGGTCATCTAGAGAGAAAAAATGATCTTAAAGGACTAAAACCAAAATTAATGGTAGTCTCAAATATCTCCCCAGCAACATTCGATGCTAGAAAATAATGGAGCTCTATTTAACAGATTATACACTTGGAGAGAGGTTTAAGGATATCAGGGGATTCATGCTCACTTCCTCACCTTTCATGGAGGCAACCAACAGATACTACCCAAAGGGAGTAATAGAAGATAGAGATGTTTATGTGCACCACATAAAGTTGTAAAAGCAGTAAAAAGCTTCCAAACGGTGAGGAATAAAACACACACTAAGCAAAATGAGAAACACAGACTATCAAGTAAAAAATAACAATTAAAGGAAGCATTATAAATGACAGCATGTAAGATGCCAGAACTAAAACCCAACATATCTGTCATATACACAAACCTTTACAATAAAAACACACACGATCAGAGGAGGAAAACCCCAAAAAATGTGCTATATGAAACAGCCAATAAAAAATAATTAAAAAAAGTGTCAAGTTAAAAGATCAATAAAGGTTTACAGACAAGTGAAAACAGTACTGAAGCAGGTGTTATGGCATTAATATTTGACAGAGTTGATTTCAAGGCAAAAAGCATTAAATGAGCTAGAGGGCCAGTTGGCAATAAAGGATAAATTCCATATTGAAGAGACTAACCATAAATCTTTTAGTATCATCAAGATAAAAACATGCTTTAAAACAAAGGCCTATTTTCTTTGACACAAAGGAGAAAGTGACAGAAACAAAATAGTGATAGATGCCTTTAATTCATTTTTTTTCCATCCAAGACAGTCATTAGAAGAAAAAACAGAATTTGAGGAATCAAAATAATATAAACTGACAATTTAAATTCTACACCTTAAAAATGATGATAACCCTTGCTGGGTGACTCAGTTAGTTGGAGCACTGTCCTGTACACCAAAAGGTTATGGGTTTGATTCCTGGTCAGGGCACATACCTAGGTTCTGGGTTCTATCCCTGGTCGAGGTGCATATGGGAGGCAACCGATCAATGTTTCCTCTGACATTGATATTTCTCTCTCTCTCTCTCCCTCTTCCCCTCTCTCTAAAAAATGAAAATCAATAAACATATCCTTGGGTAAGGATTAAAAAGAATTAAAAAAAGAATAAATGTATTACTTAAAATTATTTTTCATATATTATATTGTACATTATTACATATATAAAATAGCACAGAACTGTTGAAGTGCTCCTGGAGGATATAAAAATTGGTCATTTTCTACTTCTTTATCTTTAAGATAGAATTTTCAATAGATAGTAATATACACTAAATTTTAATAGATTCTAAAAAAGTAAAATTATTAAAACTGATTATTTCTGATTATAATATATAAAGCTAGGAATGAACAGAAATGGAAACCCCCAAACAAACTTTCTGGAAATTAAAGGAATATTATCATGTAATGATTAGATCAAAGAGGAATTAGAAACCAAAAGTGGAAAATATATAGAAAATAATGAGTGAAAGCACTATTTATCAAAACTTAATCTTTCAATTTTTTAACCTATTAATTAGTGTAATAATAGGGCCTAGTCACATAGGCTTGTTACGAGAAAGCTTAAAAAAATTAAGAAATTAAAAGAAAACTTTAAAAATAATTAAAGTGCTTAGAGTGCCTGGAAAACAGAAAGTATTATATATTTATTAACCATTATTATCATTGTTATTAAACTTAGGAATCGTACTTTTAGGAATACAGCCTATATTTTGCATGTTAGTTCTAAGACATACATCCAAGGGTACTTACTACAACACCATTTCAATAGCAAAAGACTAAGTACAATCTACATGTTCATCAATAGTGGAATGATGAATTATGAAATCCAAAAAATTTAATACTAGTACTTTGTAGTCCTGAAGAGAAAAACTTAGAAGTGTATGTACTGGCAGAACAATTTTTCAGGAAATGTTAAGAAAGGAAGGTGGGTATAATATGTGTGTATTATATGCTTCCTTTTCTGTTTTTGTTTTTTTTAAGTGGAGGGAAACAAACACACACACACGCTTGTATATACATAGACAACTTTCTGAAAGGCATCAAGGAAAACTGAGTTTTTCTAGGAAGCAGGATTGGGGTTCCAAAGAGAGTGAGATTTAGTTTTGTTATGTAACTTTCATTTTGTTTTTTTAAAAAAATACCATGTACCTATATTTTACTTTAATTAAGAACAGTTCATTTAAAAAATATAAAACATTTTTCTCCAGTATCAAACCAATGCTATTTCTAGACTCTTTTTCTTATATTTATTCTCTTAAATTATCTGGGCATACAAATGAAATACGAGGGCCATTTTCTTTTTTTTTTTTTATTGCTTAAAGTATTACAAAGGGTATTACATATGTATCCATTTTATTCTCCCGCCCTAGACAGTCCCCTAGACGAGGGCCATTTTCAACTCTTCCCTTTTATTCCTCCCTCGAATCAGCTATTAGAGTCCCCCCCCCTCTATTTTTTAGTAAGACGTATCTGATATGCCTAGATAATTATTTATTTTACAAGTTGTAATGAAAATTTAAAAATAAAATCACTCTTGCTTCTGCCATGCCTACAAACAGTAACAGCTACTTCTAACAGGTGTCTGCTGTGTGCCGTGCCCCTTACCTGCATTATCTCATGTCATCATCTCATCCATCCATTCAATGGCGTTAGTAAAACACTGTCTTTTCTGTTCAGAAGCAGAGGTCACCCACAGGAGTAAGGAGTGAACCCAGGATTTACCTCAAGTTGATGAGTCCCCACTATGCATATGCCCATTCCAAGTCCAACAACTTCCATTTTCCATGTTTTCATCAGCCCAGGCCCATGGGCATCCATCGTATTTTCCAGTATAATCACAATACTGATATATTTTTAATTTTTTAAATATCTTAAACATTTTCTATACTGTTGATCTTTAGAATTATACTTTTGAATGCTTGTGCAATATACAGCCTAATGGATGTTCTATAATTTGCTTCATTATTCTATTATGGCAACATATTTAGAATGTTTTCACAAAGTAATGCTGCCAAGATTACTTTTCTCTTATTATTGGCAAGTACCCAATTTTAGTACCAATAATACTTTCCTTACTTATGTGTATCTGCTTTTTATAAATACCAATTTGTGCCTATTAAATTTTTCATATATTTAAGAATTAGATTATCTTAGTACTGGACAAGATCTTAGAGCTTATGTACTCAATTTCCTATCTAGTAGGAAATCCCCCAAAATAGAAATTTAATTAAGAAATCTAAGAAAAGTTTTGCTCTTCCTCAACTACTTGTAAATCGCCCAGTCTCTCTGCTGAACTCTAATACCCTGTTACTCCCCTTTTTCCCTTTGCCAAAATACCTTACATATCCAATGTTGCCTCACTGTCTTTGGAATTTTCATTGATTTATATCTATGTGAATTCCCCATGCATGTATCACACTTTGATTTTCTCCTGTTAAAAACAAACAAACAAAAGGAATCTAAGAAAATGTCTTACCTGTTACAACAGTTATGGTCGAGTCATCCTTGCTTGCAGCTTTAAGTGCAAGCATGATTTCTTGATACATCTATGAAAAGGGGAAGATGATAACCATTATGGGATGGATTCCCTAAATGTCAGTCTGCAAGCCTGCTCTCTGCACAGTGCCAAACACTTATGTTGGTTGTATTTAAATAATCAAAAAGCCAGCCCAATACACTTGAAGGGATTTTTATTCCTTTTACGATTGCTTGTATATGTACCAAGTGCTATAGTGGATGCTTTTTCCAAAAGTAAACAAATAAGACACAATCCTTGAGCCTTTGGAATAGAGGGGTTTGCTCTAAAATGGGTGGAAAGTACAAAGTAGCAGGAAACTCAGAGAAGGCATGATACTTATCTAGGGTGGATATGATGGGAAGTGGCCAGAGAAAGATTTCCTTGAAGCAACTTTTCAACTACAACCTCAAGAAAGAGCATGAGTAGCCCAGGTAGTCAGTCTGGGAAGTGTTAATGATGCTAAAAGACTGGGATTTCCAAGACACTGTAAGGATAGTGAAGGACAATAGGCCCAATATTTTAAATCAGCAACATTGCTGAAAATACTAGATGTGTAGTTGTTATCACTTTTAATGCATTTAAAGCAGGCGCAGTTTCTACCTTAGATAGACTTCAAGGTAGGAGATGATGATGAAGAAGGCTGATATTTACAGATACAAAGACACTTAGAAAAATATGTATGAATTTTTCAAAATATATGAATAAAGGTAAAATCTTTCCACTGAGGAAGGGGATAAGGAAGTCATTCCATTATTATTATAGTTATGATGACACAGTAGGACAGGGTAACTGGCAAGAGCCAGGATTAGGAGATGGATATATCAGGGTTTGGGGTTAGGTTTTCCTCCATATTTGTTATGTGAATTTGAACAACTAGGCTCCTTGTGGGAATGTGGAAACGGCTGACACATACTAGGCTCTGTAAAGAGTAGCTAGTATTATTATTATTAATAAGATAATATAGAAAGAGTCAGGATAAAAGGAAAAACAGCTTTGAAAACCAAATGTTTTATTAATTGAATGGCATATATCCAACTTCATGAAATTCTTATTTAAGACGTAAATGATAAACTCAATGAAAGGGGTCAGAGCCCTCTCAAATTTCACTTCTAGTGCAGCACCAAGCATCCAATTAACTCCCTGTAATTTTTTTTCAAGGTGAAATGGTTAAAGTGCTTATTTTTATTATCATTCTAATTCAATGACAGATTCAGAGACTAAAGTTGCTCTTGGGAAGTAGCACATTTCAAGCAGAGATGGGTTATAATTGATTTTAGATGAAGTCCTGCTCTCCTTTCTCCCTCTACTTATTCAAAATAAAGCTTCATGCAGGTAGAGCAGCGCTCACTCTCAAGCCTAAGCGACATGAAAATACTTCTGGGGATGGTCTATGCCAACCTTAGAGAACCTCTACACACATTCTCGCACATTAATGTATGTTCCATTTATGTTGATTTATCTGTGCTTCCATCATTGGGAAGTTGTAGTTCCCTTTGGGGAACTCCCCAAAGCTCACAAATTTAGAACCTACCTGAAGCTCACAGATTCTAAATAATGAAGGCCTACCTCTTTTGTGTGAAGTAGCCACAATTACTAACCTTTCTGCAAAAATCAAATGATATATTACAAAAACAGGAATGATACTGAAACACTATAGTTTTTGAGTATAATAGCCGGGGCGGGGGCGGGGGGGGGTGGGGTGGGGGGAGGTGGAGAACTCTAGGGAAGGTAACGTCACCTGGGTGCTGATTGCATTCTTTCTGGTGGGCCGGTTGAACATGATCTTTGTGATGCCGTCTTCAGAGGTCACCACTAGGTTTTCATATTCCTGTTGTCCCCTGTCTGCTCCAGGCTTCACTTGGCTGGAGGACTCAGATGAAGAAGTCAAACTGGATACCAAATCTACATAGTTCTGCCTGGCAGTTTCCTGAAGAGAAGATGACAAATAACTTAACCCATGGTCAACAAATAAGCATTTGGAGAAACTTACTATGCTAATAAGTAGTACCTTGCAATGGAGAAAGAGGTTCTGATTCAATAGAATTACATTAAGATCTCAAGGGCTCCATCTATAATGGATTGATAATGAGAAACACCCAACTTCCTTTAGGAGTACAGCACGTAAAACAAAAGCAAAGTAACAAATTTACCTTGGGCAGACTGCCTAGAGCATTCCATGCATCCCATTTGGCCTTATTAATAAAGTCAAACACACGTGGTTTGGGCATATTGCAAGGTCCTTCAGTGGCCTGTGAAAAGGAGAAGGGCAATTTTTAGCCAAATGTCCAAGTAAATTGGAGCCTTAAAGTTTAAGATCCATAAAATCCACAACTAGGATGAATGTGCCTTCCCTCCCAACTACTTTCACAAGGTACATAAATGGATCTGAACTTCCCTTTTGTCTTCTCTTTGGTGCTGTTGTTAAAAATGCACAAGTAACAGAAAAAAGACTGGAGAGACAAAGTGTGCTATTGGCTATGAATCCGTGAAATAAGTTATAACCACCTACATATGAAAATGCTGCAAGATAAAGGTTGTGGGAAAGCACTTTTCAAAAATTCTAATAGTTCATTAGTTTTAAATTGGTAATCACATTTTCACATATAAATAAAATATTCAAGCAAACAATCTTTAAGTGTAATTAGCCAATAAACATTTAGAAACTCACAGTCTACCCTAAAAGCCCATTCAAAAATACAAAAAACTACCACCAATTCAGTGGTGGATTTCTGGTGACTGAGCAACAGAGTTGTAGCTGAGGGAGCAGGATGGGGCTGTCAGAGCCACTGGCCCTTAGGAAACTGAATCAAAGGACATGTGAGTAGAAAGCAAAAAGAAACTAGACTTTTTACTTGTTTGAGGGTAGGTGGAGTGAGTGTTTTGAGATGAATAAAATATTCTACCTTATCAACTACTTCTCAGAAATGGCAATTTAAGACTCCACTAAATAACTACTAAAAATTAACTAAAAATGTTAAATTACATAATATAATTAGCTAAAAAGAGGAAAGAAGAGCTTTGAAAAACGAAGGCAGTAAACAAAGCTAAGACTGTCCAAAGACAAAGAAACAAAAGTGACTGCAAGAGTTAACCACATCAGAAATTAGAGGCAACAAAGTCCACAAAACTTCCCCTACTTCTAATGCCAAATGCAAGGTTAGAGGACTCCTATTACCACTCCCAGGTTCAGAAATATGCTAGAATGACCCACAGAACTCACTGAAAGCTGTTATACTCACGGTTACAATTTACTGCCAGGAAAGAATACAGATTAACATCAGCAAGGGAGGAGATACGTAAGGTGAAGTCTGGGGAAGTATACCCCTCCCACCCCACTGTGGGGTCGGGACAGTGTACCTCTCCCAGAACTGATGTGTGACAACACGCATGGATATCTATCACCTACCAGGGAAGCTCACTCAAGTCTCAGTGTTCAGAGTTTTCATCGTGAGCTTCATCGGCATGGAATATGTAACTGAAGTCCCACTGTAAATCACATTGTTACTATCTTGTTTTTTTTTTTAATTTTGCAATATTGGGGGACCAGGCGGCCAAGTCCCGAAGGACTTCCTCCACTGCTCAGGCTGCTCCAATCTTTTATTAATCTGGAGTAGCCCTTGGGCACATCCTACATTATTTTTTTTTAAAAAGCCTCACCTGAGGATATTTTCCCATTGATTCGTTAGAGAGAGTGGAAGGGACGGGGAGAGACAGAGTAAGAAACATCAATGCCAGAGAGACACATTGAATGGTTGCCTCCCGCACACACCAGGAAACACCCTGACCAGGCTGGGGATCAAGCCTACATATATGCCCCTGACCGGAATCGAACCAGGGACCCTTCAGTCTTAGGGCCAACATTTTATCCACTGAGCCAAACTGGCTAGGGCACACCCTACATTCTTAATATGCATTCAGGAAAAAAAAAAAATCAGCATTTTCTTATATAACCACTATACTATTAACAGTTTCTACTCAGTCCATATTCAAATTTCCCCAGCTTTCTCAAAACAACTTTTTCAGTTGATTTATTTGAATCGGCAGCCAAATAAGGTCTACACATTTGGTTGTTATATCCTTCAAGTCAAGTCTCTTTTCCTCTGGAGTGGTCCTGAAGGGTTACTTTTTGCCTTAACAGGGTTTGAAAATATAGTATACAAACACATGTATACTCCTGTGAGAAGTTCACACAAGTGGAACGGTTTTAAAATAGAGCCAAAGTAGCCACTGCAGAAAAATTGCTTGTACATTTTGTTCCTGGAACCTCTGAAATGTTTGTGAACTGGCAAAATAATTTTTGAACTGGGCCAAAGCAATTATTTGTAAAACTACAGGAAATCAGACACCCGGGCCACAAGGAAAGATTTTACCTTTCTGAAGATAGAATCAGTAACTCAATGTGTCAACACCAATAGGAATTTCTTTCCTTTATTCATGTAATCATTTCCCTTCCTTTCTTATAAAAAACCTTTGCCTTCACCCTGTAATTGGGATGCAATTTGTGTTTCTGCCTGAATCTGTACCCTGAACTGCAATTCTGTGACCTCAAATAAATACTTGTTAAGCCTTTCACTTTGACATTTTATTTTTAGGTTAATACACTCTTTAAAGGCAGCAAAACAGCCCTGGCCCCTGGCCAATTGGCTCAGTGGATAGCGTGTTGGCCTGCAGACTGAAGGGTCCCGGGTTTGATTCCAGTCAAGGGCATGTACCTTGGTTGCAGGCACATCCCCAGTAGGGATTGTGCAGGAGGCAGCTGATCAATGTTTCTCTCTCATCGATGTTTCTGACTCTCTATCCCTCTCCCTTCCTCTCTGTAAAAAATCAATAAAATATATTTAAAAAAATAAAAATAAAGGCAGCAAAACAAACCCTAAAAATAGTAAAACTGAATTTCAGTAAAACATACAGTTTAGCCGAAACCGGTTTGGCTTAGTGACTCTCTATCCCTCTCCCTTCCTCTCTGTAAAAAATCAATAAAATATATTAAAAAAAAACCCAAAACAACAACAAAAAAACATACAGTTTATCAATTTGAGGAGCCATCTACTCAAAACATCTCTAAATTATATCAGACCATAGACATTTACCTGCTTATATAGTGCATAGAGTCTTAGCTTCACTTCATTTCCTGGATCCTTCTTCAACAGTTTTACCTGATTCATTGCACTTTCAAAGTCCTCCTGACTGGCTCTCATTGCTGTTCCACTCAAGTGCAACTGAAGTGATGGGAAACTAATGACCTGCAGAGGACTGCAAACAGGCAGACGGATTTCTAATTATTCCCAACACTTACATACTAAAATGCTATGTTTCTCTATAAATATTTTCCCTATACTTGCCCCAGCAACCTGGGTGCAAAGGTCAGTGGTTTCTGTTAGGTCGGAGAGAGCCCAGGATCAGATACATGCAGACATGTGATGAGACAATGGACTTCCCCTGGAATTTCTCACAGATCAATGTGCCAGACACAGATACCAGCTTCTTCTCCCTTAATCCACATACCTCCACATAGATACTGACTTCTTTCTGAATACCCCCGCCCATTCCGGGCGGCAGAGAATTCCTCAGCTCATGTCCCCGCCCCTCACCCAACAGCAGTACAAAAAAAGCGCCCCCCTCCCTGTTGGCGTGAATCCACGTGCCCTGTCCTTGGGGTACATGGGTCTCCTGGGGACGCAGAAATAAACCTTTTCCTTTCCTTTCTTTTCTAATTCACTGGATTCTCTATTTCTTGCGCCGCCTCCTGAGCCACCTAACCTAACAGTTTCCAAAATGATCCCTAGATAAGACATCAATACAGAAGCTAACTGTAGTAATTTAAAAATAACAGTAAAAGAAGCTACTATCCAGCACATTATTTGTAGCAACTCAAATTAAATACCACACAGATACTGCAGATTTGGCTCCAGACCACCACAATAAAGTGAGTTTTGCAATAGAGCAAGTTCTAATCTTTTGACTGGTGGAGGGTCTTGCCGTCAATTTGTAAAGAGAATGCAACAACACCTGTTAAGTGCAGCAAAGTGCAATAAAATGAGGTATGAGGAGCCCAAATGCCCTTGTAAATTTTGCCACAGGCAAGAAGAAAATGAAAGGCATACAAGGTAGAAGAAATCAGGAGACTAGGACCAAGGGGGAAAGTGCACTGAAAGAATTTAGTAGTTTGTGTCCCAAGGCCTAGAAACAGCCTCTGCACTTAACAATGAGCAGACACAGACTCACTCCTAACCCCACATGTTTTAACCAGACAGCCAGGAGCAGAACAGCAAGCACCGCTGGTAAGTTCTTAAGCTCGAAGAAATTCAGCGGGAAACCAAGATGGCAGCATAGGTTAATGCCGGAGATTGCTGCCTCGAACAACCACTTCAAAAAACAACTAAAAGACGGAATGGACATCATCCAGAACCACAGGAAGGCTGGCTGAGTGGAAATTCTACAACTAGGAGGAAAGAGAATATCATACCCAGACTCAGAGGAGGCGCAGTGCTGAAGTGAAATACTAAGGTGGGGAGTGCACGCGGAGCGGGCTGGAGGCAGAGGGCATGGTTGTTGTTTTCAATCGGGAGGGAGTTTCAGACTCTGAGCTCCAGATCCGGGCGAGTCTCTAGGGACCCAGACTCAAACGGGAGAAGCGGGACTGTCTGGCTTCGGTTGGAACTCGAAGGCAGCTTTCTCTCCGAGGTTTGCAGCGGTTGCTGGGACTCTGTGAGGCAGAGCCCCTAGGGACGGAACTGAGAGCAGCCATAACTGCTCGCTCCGCCCGCCCTGTAGATCCCTGGGGACCCGCCCCGCCCAAGCCCTGCACAGAGCCATTTGCCGGATAGCCTCAGGCAAACGCTAGATTAGCACCGCCCTAGAGATCCAGCACAGAAGCTCTCCCACTGCAGACACAGCTGACTCTCATAGCCAGTTAGCCTGGAGGTCAAATCACCCCAGTATTGCCGACATCAATCAAGGCTTAACTACAACAAGACTGTGCACAAAGACCACTAGGGGTGCACCAAGAAAGCATAAAAAATGCAGAGACAAAGAAACAGGACAAAACTGTCAATGGAGGATATTGAGTTCAGAACCACACTTTTAAGGTCTTTTAAGAACTGTCTAGAAGCCGCTGATAAATGTAGTGAGATCCTCAAGAAACCTAATGAGATCCTCGATGTTATGATAAAGAACCAACTAGAAATTAAGCATACACGGACTGAAATAACGAATTCTATACAGATTCCCAACAGCAGACCAGAGGAGCGCAAGAATCAAGGCAAAGATTTGAAATGCGAAGAAGCAAAAAACACCCAACCAGAAAAACAAAATGAAAAAAGAATCCGAAAATACGAAGATAGTGTAAGGAGCCTCTGGGACAGCTTCAAGCGTACCAACATCAGGATTATAGGGGTGCCAGAAGATGAGAGAGACCAAGATATTGAAAACCTATTTGAAGAAATAATGACAGAAAACTTCCCCCACCTGGTGAAAGAAATAGACTTACAGGTCCAGGAAGTGCAGAGAACCCCAAACAAAAGGAATCCAAAGAGGACCACACCAAGACACATCATAATTAAAATGCCAAGAGCAAAAGACAAAGAGAGAATCTTAAAAGCAGCAAGAGAAAGAAACTCAGTTACCTACAAGGGAATACCCATACGACTGTCAGCTGATTTCTCAACAGAAACTTTGCAGGCCAGAAGGGAGTGGCAAGAAATATTCAAAGTGATGAATACCAAGAACCTACAACCAAGCTTACTTTATCCAGCAAAGCTATCATTCAGAACTGAAGGTCAGATAAAGAGCTTCACAGATAAGGAAAAGCTAAAGGAGTTCATCACCACCAAACCAGTATTATATGAAATGCTGAAAGGTATCCTTTAAGAAGAGGAAGAAGAAGAAAAAGGTAAAGATACAAATTATGAACAATAAACATGCATCTATCAACAAGTGAATCTAAGAATCAAGTGAATAAATAATCTGGTGATCATAATAGAATCAGGGACATAGAAAGGGAATGGACTGACTATTCTTGGGGGGGGGGGGAAAGGGGTGTGGGAGATGCGGGAAGAGACTGGACAAAAATCGTGCACCTATGGATGAGGACAGTGGGTGGGGAGTGAGGGCGGAGGGTGGGGTGGGAACTGGGAGGAGGGGAGTTATGGGGGGAAAAAAGAGGAACAAATGTAATAATCTGAACAATAAAGATTTAATTAAAAAAAAAAAGAAGTTCTTAAGCTCACACAGTTAGCAGAGGGAAGGAAAATTCAGTGCACAATATGGAGGCCACAAGCAAAAAATGGATGTTCACAATGATGATCTTGGATAATAAAGTTAATTGCACCAAAGATGACAAAATAATAGTTACAAATAAAGCCCAAACATAGCAAATGTATCACCTCCTCTGCACTAATGTAATCTTCAAAGAGTAGGATGAAGTCTAGGATCAAGCATTGAGATATTATTCTGTAATTCAATAAAACTGGTTTTCAATAGGTTTTATACTAAATATTTGACCGAGTCTTGGTTTTCTCCCCCGTGGGGAAAACTCTGTATCCTACAGGAATTTGGCACCTGGCAGATTCCAAGTAGAAAATGAAACGAAAGTAAAAAAAAAAAAAAAAAAGAAGTCCAAATAAGGCCTAAATGTGCAAGTTCTCACAAACTATAGTGCAAACTTACTTATTTTAAAATAAAGTGAATTTTAAAAAATAACAAAACACGACCGTTTAATATAGAAAATCAAGAAAATAACTCAAAACTCCATTACCACAAGGCAACCACCATGTCCCAGGGTTTTTTGTTTCCTACGGATAGATTCGTTTGGGTTTTTACATGGTTTGCGTACCCCGCCATTTGGCATTACAGAAGTATTCTCCAAAAGGCAGAGACAGTGGTTCTCAACCTTCTGGCCCTTTAAATACAGTTCCTCATGTTGTGACCCAACCATAAAATCATTTTCGCTGCTACTTCATAACTGTAATGTTGCTACTGTTATGAATCGTAATGTGAATATCTGATATGCAGGATGGTCTTAGACGACCCCTGTGAAAGGGTCGTTCCACCGCCAAAGAGGTCGCGACCCACAGGTTGAGAACCGCTGGTTACACTGCTCCTAAGACTTGCGCTTCCACAGCGTCCCCACACAAGCACAGCATGCTCACACGCTCCCAGTCGGTGCGTTTCAGCCCGCAGCAGCCAGGGTGGCGGCCCCGCGCAAAGGGAACAGCAGTCGGGCTTCCCGACGCTTCCCCGTGACCCCTCCGCGCCGAGGAGGAGCGTGCGCCTTTCCGAAGGGCACTTGGTGTCACTCTCTCCTCGGAAGACCCTACCAGCAAAACCCCGGTGCCGCGGAGACAAGACACAGAGAGGGAGCTCCCGCGGCGACACCCCCGCAAGGACAGCGGCGTCCCGCGCGTGACCGGCCCGGGCTCAGCACTTACCTCCGGACGGCACTCCGACACCAGCGCCGGGCCAGCCTCCCCGCCACGCCCGCCATAGCGATCCCGGGGGCGTGGAGGAACTCGGTGGGTGGGGCGGGGCTGGGGTGGAAGGGCCCCGGATAGGCGGGCGCGGGGATGGGGGAGGAGGGACTGGGGGAGGGAGAGCGGGCGCGGGGCGAGGGCGGGGAGGGCCGGTGGCGAGGAGGGGCCGGGACACAATAGGGGCGGGGCCTGGACCAATGTGGGCTGGGCCTGGACACAATAGGGGCGGGACCGGGACACAATAGGGGCGGGGCCTGGACCAATGTGGGCTGGGCCTGGACACAATAGGGGCGGGGCCGGATCGCGAGGGCGGGGCTGGGGGAGCAGGTGGGCGGGGACGCGCTAGGTCATTGTTTCGTTTTGTTGGTGTGGGAATTGAGGTCCAGAAAACATTAATTAGGTGACTTTCCCAAAGTGGTCAAAGTCCTGATTCAACCCCCTGCTCGGAGTCCAAGGCCCAAGTGAGTTTATTATTGCGTGCAGGTGGCCCATTATTATTTGTGCTTCATCAGGCGGATCTGGGTAATAGTGTAGGTGGGGGTGAGATTGAAGGCCAAGTAGAACAATTTGGACTTATTCTAAATATTTTTTCAGATATTGCAAGATGATGTTTGGGAGGCTGAGCTGAGTCAAAGACCCTGACCCCGCTCCTAGGCTGAGTTAGGTGGCCCTCGGAGGTAATGGGATACACTAGTCGGAAAATGCGGATTCTGGGAGATTCAGTGGGCTCCAGAAGATGAAACTCCTCTCATAGAAATACCATTAATATTTTTAAAAGTCCTTTACTGGGAAGCAGGTTTGGATTGCGAACCCTTTTATAATACAAGTGAACTCTCCCAGGCTTATGCCTCTTATATTTCACACAGAAAAGTGGGGTGTGGGAAATTAGCTCTTTATCAAAAGTATAATTTAACAAATACAGAAAGAACATGTGTCAAAGATTGACTTAACTTACTAATTAGGGAATCAGTATAGTAATAACAGCATTTGAAAAAATAGTTTATATAGTTAGTGTAAAAAAATGCTGGAATAGATTGCCAAGTTTGATACAAAAATGATTAATGTCCTACAGAGCAATAAAACCATAACCTTTGAAGTAACTCCCCTCCCCCACCCCCCAAATTATTTGCATCTCTACCAGCTGTCATTTACTAAAGACCCCTTAAATGGCAGTGTTTGAGTGAGGGGAGAGGTTTGGGAAGACATTACTGGCAGAGAATGTCCACCTTGGTGTATTAAACTGTTCCCAGGAGTGCAGGCCACACCATTTAATCATGGTGACCATGGCCTGCGGGTGAAGAGACCAGTTCTCAGAAAAGGGAGCCATTGTGAGTGGGTTAGATGCTCCACCTGAGCCTGAAGATGATTTTATCCATGATAAGGATTTCAGATTCTGTGTTGTGAAGCATGGTAGCAATCATCTCAGGTAGAAACTATAGTTTACCTTTAACCCTGCTGTTTGGCTTCTGTACCTATTTGCTTTAACAATAGAAAGGTTATTTTGATTTTCTGAATTATATAAATCATTCCATTCAATTGAATACCCTGTTGATTGTAATGTGAAATCCTATTTGTTGTGGTCATACTGGTCTTAGAAAGCACATTTTCCTTTACCTGGGAAGGACAGCACAGTTATCCCAAGGTCAGAGGGCTCCAGTTAATGTGTCCCTGTTGACTCAGTGTTCCCGAGACCCAAAACTGTAATTTAGATAACATGCTTAAGTCTGACCAGGTTCCTCATTCCAGACCCAAGGGCTCTAGATAATGTGTTTGTCAATTCATTGATCCAGAGACCCAAAACTGTAATTTAGGTAACATGCTGCTTCTGCTTCTGTAAACTGCTTTTTTTTTTTTTTTTTTTTTTTTTTTTTGTGAACTAGGTTCCTCATTCCAAACCCTGGGATGTAATCAATACCTTTGTGATCTTTGCCTATATAAACCTGGTGTTTCAGCCATCTTATCACTATGAGATTTGGGGAATGGCCCCTCATAGTCCCGGATTTGCAATAAACGTGACTCTTTAATTTGACTTCTTGAGGCATCCTTCTGTGATTCACAGGGTACATTACAACAAGAGCAATGGAGAGCCACTGAAGATTTAAGTAGTATGTCTGGTTATCCATTTCCTAGTATAATCATATATTCCTACTATATACTTATGTTGTAATGTACCCCGCAAATCACACAAAGACACCTCAAGAAGTCAAATTAAAGAGTCACATTTATTGCAAATCCAGGACTATGAGGGGGCATTTCGCTCTCCCAGATCTCATAGTGATAAGATGGTCGCAACACCAGGTTTATATAGGCAAAAATCACAAAGGTATTGATTACATCCCAGGGTTTGAATGAGGAACCTAGTTCGCAAAAAAAAAAAAAAAAAAAAAAAAAAAAAAAAAAAAAAAAGCAGTTTACAGAAGCAAAGCAGCATGTTATCTAAATTATAGTTTTGGGTCTCCGGATCACTGAATTGACAGAAACACATTATCTAGAGTCCTTGGGTCTGGAATGAGGAACCTGGTTTGCAAAAAAAGCAGTTTACAGAAGTAGAAGCAGCATGTTATCTAAATTATAGTTTTTTGGGGTCTCTGGAACACTGAGTCAACAGGGACATGTTAACTGGAGCCCTCTGACCTTGGGATAACTGTGCTGTTCTTCCCAGGTAAAGGAAAATGTGCTTTCTAAGAGCAGTATGATTCATATTACAATCAATAGGGTATTCAGTCGAATGGGATGATTTATATAGTTCAGAAAATCAAAATAACTTTTCTATTGTTAAACAAAGCAAATAAGTACAGAAGCCAAACAGCAGGGTTAAAGGTAAACTATAGTTTCTACCTGAGATGATTGCTACCATGCTTCACTTAGAGCAGCGGTTCTCAACCTGTGGGTCAAGACCACTTTGGGGGTCGAATGACCCTTTCACAGGGGTTGCCTAAGACTATCAGAAAACACATATATAATTACATATTGTTTTTGTGATTAATCACTATGCTTTAATTATGTTCAAATTGTAACAATGAAATTGGGGGTCACCACAACATAAGGAACTATATTAAAGGGTCGTGGCATTAGGAAGGTTGAGAACCACTGATTTAGAGTGAAATGCTTTCATTTAAGAGTAAGAAATGCAGAAGCCCAGTCAAAATCTCATCCAAAAGTCTGAGCTCCACCCTGTTTTATATGATCAGTTCCCCTGGAGCTAATATCCTATTCAGTTAGATCCTATTATAGAGTACTAGAGGCCCGGTGCACCGGTGGGGCCCCTAGACCTGGCCTGTGGGAATTGGGCCAAAACCAGCTCTCCAACATCCCCTGAGGGGTCCTGGATTGCCAGAGGGTGCAGGCCAGGCCAGGGTACCCCACTAGTGCATTATAGGGGTTGGGGAGGGACCCAGGAAGGGCTCTAGGGCATGTCCGGGTCCTCTTACCCAGTCTCTATCGGCCAGACCCCAGCAGCAAGCTAACCTACCAGTCTGAGCGTCTTCCCCCTGGTGGTCAGTGTGCATCAAAGCGACTGATCGAACTGTTGAATGAACAGTCGGTACACTCAGCATATTAGGTTTTTATTTTATAGGATTGATTGTCAGAAGGGGTCTGCTTACAATGGGATGGATGCCGTTGTCTGTACAGAGAATCCCAGACCCCCTGAATGGTCACAGGGCTGTAATAACTCTTAGGGGTCAGGATGTCTGCGGGGGTCCAGCCCCAGTGGTCCAGGGGTTTCCAAAGGTGTGGACGGCGTTGGCAAAGAATGAAGGACACGGAGACACCATTCAGATGATCAGCATAGTCATGTTCTTTTTTATTGTCCTGTTACAACTGTATTTATACTATTTGATTCTATAAGCATGCCTCTATAGTTACATCATGGCATGTTTTGGGTCCTCCTTTCACCTTTTACAATTCCTCGTTTTATGTTTATAGTTTCTTATCTGACCTTTGCTAAAAATCTTATCTCTATCTAGTTCTGTTTATTTTAATCTTATCTATTGTCTATGTTTCTACATTCTATTCTAAAGGTTAGTTTCTGTGTTTCATTATAAGGGCTAGTTTGTTATTTCTATTCCAAGGTCACTATTCTACTGCTCTACTGTTAAGCTATAAGAAAATAACTGAAGGACGTTTTCCTATTCTATGGCCCAAGTAAAGGTTATGTAGTTTAAGCATGATTATTCTTAGCTATGGTGATTAACTACCTGTATGGCACTTAGTTTAAGTCTTTCTGCTTGCACAGCTCACATAAGATTTTTAGATAGCTGAAACCGGTTTGGCTCAGTGGATAGAGCATCGGCCTGCGGACTGAAAGGTCCCAGGTTCGATTCCAGTCAAGGGCATGTACCTGGGTTGCGGGCATATCCCCAGTAGGAGATGTGCAGGAGGCAGCTGATCGATGTTTCTCTCTCATTGATGTTTCTAACTCTCTATCTCTCTCCCTTCCTCTCTGTAAAAAATCAATAAAATATATTAAAAAAAATAATAATATTTGGAATCTCATGTGTTTTTTCTTACTCCTAATTGTTATAATTTAGGGAAGAAAGACATTTCAGAAGTAAACATTTGACTCACTATATCACCCCAGCTTTAATTTCCTATAGCCGGATAATTTGTTCATTCACCCAAAGCTATTTTATCCACATTTTTTTGTTTTGTGTAATACAAACATTAATTCCGCCTTGTTCTTGTTAGGTCGAAAGGGGGTCCAGGAGCTGATGCATGCCTCTACCAGGCAGATGGTGACGTAGATACTGGGCCCTTCCTGAAATCCGTAACAGGCCAGTGTACCAGGTAGATGGTGACGCAGATACCGGTCCCGCCCTGGAATTCCTAGCAGGTCAGCTACCAGACTGATGACGACACCTGGAAACAGTGAGGACCCCGCGGCCGGAACTCCCACAGCTCATGCTCCCCCGCCCTCACTGAACAGCTGTATAAAAAAAAGCGCCCCCCTCCCTGTTGGTGTGGATCCACGTGCCCTGGCTTTGGGGTTCATGGGTCGCCCGGGATGCAGAATAAAGCCTTTCCTTTCTTTCTTTTCTGATTAACTCGACTCTCTTTTATTTCCTGCGCTGCCTCCTGAGCCACCTAACCTAACAGTTCTCAAGGATTATTTTTCAACGATTCTTTTCTAGCAAAGAGATCTCTCTCAGGCACTCTGCTCTGAGAATGATTGAAACTGATAGATATTAATCTACAAGAAATGCCTGATTTTTCCAGAGTCATTCCACTTTTTCTTGTTACCAAAGCTTAACTTATACCCTGTCTAAGTGCTTAGACAAGAGCAATGGCTACAGTGAAATTGAACTGCGGAGAGAGAGCCACAGAAGAATCCTAAGCTTTGTAGTCAGCACAATGTTTTATAACGCACTTTGATTCCAGGCTGAGGAAGCAGTCAGAGGATGGCATCCAGGGTGGTGGAGCGGCTGTCACCCTTGTTGACCAGCACAGGCCCTGGCCTCTCCTTTTCGTATAGGAAAGGAGTAAATTAAAAGTTCTATCCATAAATGTTCAAATTAAGATCTTGAAGAGACATAGCTAATACTCATTATTCTCAGATTCCATATTTTAGAATTCACCTACTTGCTAAAATGTGTTTGTAACCTCAGAATCGATGCTTCCCGGCTTCAGCAGCTGTTTGCAGATGTGCACAGAGAATGGAAAAGTTTGAGTTTCTCCACATGCGTGCTCCCAGCTGAGGTCAATAAGGTGACGCTCTGCCTTCTTGTTCATACTGTAAACAAGTGTCCTTTTCATGGTCTCTTTAGTGTCAGGTTTTCGACATTGTTGTGTTTTTGGTGATTTCACTGCCTCCAAATGCAGCACTTAAGTGCTGCCTAGCTTACCTAGGTGCAAGAAGGCTGTGATGTGCCTTACGGAGACAATACAAGTGCTTGATAAGCTTCTTTCAGGCTGAGTTGTAGTGCTGTTGGTCATGAGTTCAATCTTATTGCATTGATATATTGATTCATTATATATTAAATTGATGCATTGAAAAAAAAACACTCATAAAGCAAGGTTATGTAGTGATCAGTTCATGAAAATGTTGTGACCAGAGGCTCGTAGGAACCTAACCCTGTATTTTCCCTAGGAGCAATGGTCTGGATTCATTAACTTAGTGTCCCTGCAACTGTAGAGGATCTAACTTCCACCAATAATGAGAATTAACTGTATATGCAGCTGACCAATCAGTTTAGATGGAAAATATAAAGAATGATTCACTGTTTCCAGACTGCAGTTGTCTTCTGCTCCATCTCTCCCTTCTCCAGTAGATCCTGTTTTACATTTGTCCCTTGACCACAGTCCCTGTGTATGTGACTGTCTCTCCCTCATATGAACTATATGTCCCCTGAAGCCTGTAAATATGTTTCCTACCTGGCAGAAGGGATTTTGCCATATGACTAATTTAGGGATATTGAAATGGGAGATTATCCTTGTTTATCTGAGTGGACCCAATGTAATCATAAAGGTCTTTAAATGAGGGAGACAGGAGGGTAAGAGTCATGGAAAAAGACAATGGAAGCAGAGATTGAAGTGATAGGGGCAGCCTAGAAGTTGTAAAAGGCAAACATTTTCCAATAGATTCTCGAGAAGGAATGCAGACTCACTAACATCTTAATTTTAGCCCACTGGGATTGATGTTGGACTTCTGACCTCCAAACTATGTAATAGATTTGTTTTAAGTTACTAAGTTGTGGTAATTGTAACCGTTGTGGGTATACTTATTTGTTTTATTGTTTGCATAACCATATTGAAAGATATTTTTGTTGGGTAAAGAATTATAGATTGACAGAAGTTTCTTTTTCTTTTCCCCCTTAGTACTTTTTTAAAAAAATATATTTTTATTGGTTTCAGAGAGGAAGGGAGAGGGAGAGAGAGATAGAAACATCAATGATGAGAGAGAATCATTGATTGGCCACCTCCCGCACACCCCCCACTAGGGATAGAGCCTGCAACCTGGGCATATGCCCTGACCAGGAATCGAACCAGTGACCTCTTGGTTCCTGGGTCGACCCTCAACCGCTGAGCCACACCCGGCTGGGCTCCCCCTTAGTAGTTTAAACCTCTTATTTCACTGTCTTGCATTGTTTCTGGTGAGAAATCTGCTGTCATCCTCATCTTTGTTCCTTTGCATATAATGTGTTTTTTCCCCCTCTATCTGCTTTTAGATATTCTGTTTATTACTAGTATTAAGCAATTTGATTATGGTGTGCTTTGGTATAGTTTTCTTCATGCTTCTTGTTTGTGCTGAAAGTTTGTTTGCCCTTCTTGAATATGTAGACTTATAGTTTTAACATATTATTTAAATCTTTAACTCTTTCTTTAAATTTTTTTCTGTTACACCCTCTTTTTTCCTTGGAGACTACAATTCGATGTATATTAATCTGCTTGAAGTTGTCCAACAATCTACTTGTACTCTGTATATTTTTCAATATCTTTTCTCTCTGTGTGTTTTATTTTAGGTAGTTTCTATTGCTTTGTCATCAATGTCACTTATGATTTCTCCTGCAATGTCTAATCTGCTGTTATTCCATTCAGTACGTTTTTCATCTCAGACACTGTATTTGTCTCTAGAACTTTGATTTTGGTTTTAACTGTTTACTGGTTCCTCTCATCCCCTGAACATATGAAAAACAATAATAAAGACTGTTTTTAATAACTTTATCTACTATTCTATAATCTATATCTTTCCTGTGTTAGTTTCTATGGATTAATTTTTCTCTTCATAATGAGTTATATTTTTCTGCTTCTTTGCATGCCTGCTAAATATTAATTGGATCCCAGATATTGGAAATTTTATCTTGATAGGTGTTGGATATTTTTATATTTCTGTAAATATTCTTGAACTTTGTTCTGGAATGTGGGTAAGGTAATAAAGAAATACTTTTTTTTTTTAATGTTGCTTCTAAGGGATGATCAGAACAGGGTTTAGTTTAGCATTAATTTCCTCCACTATTAAGACAAAACCTTTCTGAGTACTGTACCCAATCTCTCTGAATTAAAATGTTTTCCAGCCCTGGCCAGCGTGGCTCAGTTGATTGGAGCATTGCCGGGTACACTGAAAGGTGGTGAATTTGGTTCGTGGTCAGAGCACATATCTGGATTGTGGGTTCAAACCCTGGTCAGGGTGTCAGGAGGCAACCCATCGAAGTTTCTCTCTCTCAAAATCAATCAAATAAAATTTAAAAAAGCATGTCCTCGCGTGAAAAAAAAAAAAGTTTTCCACTCTGAATGGTGAGAGCAGGCACTATTCCTGCCCCAGTGTGATCATTGGAGGTCGTTCCTTCTAATCCTTTTGGGAAATTATTTCCCTGACCTGGGCTAGTTTTCTCATGTTTGTCTACACGAGGAGAAGCACCTGCACATTAATGAGAATGTCCTCTTGTTCAGCTCTCTCCTTGTTGATATTCAGCACTGTGAACTTCAGCTGTCCTGACCTTCCTGACCTCCCAACTCGAGAAACCACGAGGTTCTGACTAAGTTCCACCTTTCTGTGCCACGGTCTGAAATATTTATCAAAGCAGTAAGCTGGGGTATTGCAGGCATCACTTTATTTTTCCCTCTTCTCTCTGGAGAATTGTTTTGCGATGCCTATTATCCAATGCCTGAAAACCATTGTTTCGTGTATTTTGTCCATTTTTTTAGGTGTTTTGGGTGAGCATGTAAATATGGTCTCCCGTATTCCATTTAGTCTAGAAGAAGTTTTATTCTTTTTTTAAAGATATATTTTATTGATTTTTTACAGAGAGGAAGGGAGGGGGATAGAGAGTTAGAAACATCGATGAGAGAGAAACATCGATCAGCCACCTTCTGCACACTCCCTACTGGGGATGTGCCCGCAACCAAGGTACATGCCCTTGACTGGAATCGAACCTGGGACCCTTGAGTCCGCAGGCTCTATCCACTAAGCCAAACCGGTTAGGGCTATTCTTTTTTTAAAAAATATATTTCTTTATTGATTTCAGAGAGGAAGGGGGAGGGGAGAGAGAGAAACATCAATGATGAGAGAGAATCATTGAATGGCTGCCTCCAGCACGCCCCCTACTGGGGATTGAGCCCACAACCCAGGCATGTGCCCTTGGCCAGAATGGAACCTGGGACCCTTCAGTCTGCAGGCTGACGCTCTATCCACTGAGCCAAGCTGGCTAGGGCGGAAGTTTTATTCTTTCCACATATAATATTTATTTGAATGGCTGAACTGTAGTCTATTTAAGAAGTCTTTGTTTTCTGTACTGGCTGCGCCAGTCTGCATTCCCACCAGCAGTGCACTAGGGCTCCCTTTTCTCCACATCCTCTCCAGCACTTGCTGTTTGTTGATTTGCGGATGGTAGCCATTTTGACAGGTGTAAGGTGATACCTCATTGTTTTAATTTGCGTCTCTCTGATGTGACTTTGATCATTTCACATGTCTCTTGGCCATGTGTATGTCCTCTATGGAGAACTGTCTATTTAGGTCCTTTTGCCATTTTTTAATTGGATTGTTTGTCTTCCTTTTGTTAATTTGTATGAGTTCTTTATATATTTTGGAAATTAACCCCTTATCAGATGTATCATTGGTTAATATGTTCTCCCATATAGTGGACTCCCATTTCATTTTGAAGATGGTTTATTTTGCTGTGTAGAAGCCTTTTATTTTGATATAGTCCCATTAGTTTATTTTTCCCTTGCCCTAGGAGATGTATTGGCAAACATATTGCTATGAGAGATGTCTAAGATTTTGCTGCCTATTGTTCTTCTAGGATTTTTATGGTTTCACTACTAGAGTTTCCTCAAAATATTAAAAATGGAACTTCCATTTTACCCAGTGATCCCACTTGTAGGAATATATCCTGAGAACCCCCAAACATCAATCAGAAAGAATATATGCACCTCTATGTTCATAGTAGTACTATTTATTATAGCTAAGATCTGGAAACAGCCCAAGTGCTCATCAGTAGATGAGTGGGGAAAAAAGTTGTGGTACATTTATTCCATGGAATACTATGCAGCTATAAAAAAGAAGGATCTCTTGCTCTTTGAGACAGCATGGAGGGACCTGGAGAGTATTATGCTAAGTGAAATAAGCCAGTCAGAGAAAAACAAGTATCATATGATTTCACTCATATGTGGAATCTAATGAACAAGATAAATTGATGAACAAAATAGATCCAGAGACATGAAGGTATGGAACAGACTGATGAATCTCAGAGGAAAGGGGGCAAGGGAAGGGCAGGAAGAGATTAACCAAAGAATTTATATGCATACTAGAGGCTCGATGCACAAATATTTGTGCAAGACTAGGCCTTCTTTACCCCAGCTGCTGGCACTGGCTTCCCTCTGGCATCTGGGACCCGGGCTGGCTTGGCACTCGGGACCCAGGCTTTACTCTGGCCCCGCCTTCATCTGGAAGGGCGTCCAGAATGACACCCAGAAGGATTCCAGTATAATTAGCATATTAGCTTCTTCTTATTATTAGATATGCATAACCCTCTTATTATTATAGATATGCATAACCCATGAACACAAACAATAGTGCTATGAAGGCCTTGAGTCAGGGGGTGGGGGCCGGGGTGGAGGCGGTTAAAGGAAAAAAAAAGGGGGCATCTATAATATTTTCAACACTTTGTAATACAAAGATAAATTTTAAAAAAGAAGCCTTTGTTTATAATTGCTAAATAATATTTCACTGTACTGATGTGTTATCAATTATTAATAAGCAACCTTTCATTTGACATTTAGGATGAGTCTTAGTTTTCTTTGTCATAAAAAGGGCTATGAGACCATCTTGGAGCTAGATACTTGTGACTTACATATTTATTTCCTTACAAAGTATTTCTCCATATGGATGACTGACTCAAAGTGTATACAGCAGTGGTTCTCAACCTTGTTAATGCCACGACCCTTTAATACAGTTCCTCATGTTGTGGTGACCCCCCACTTTCATTGTTACAAATTGAACATAATTAAAGCATAGTGATTAATCACAAAAACAATATATAATTATATATGTGTTTTCCGATGGTCTTAGGCGACTCCTGTGAAAGGGCCTTTCGACCCTCAAAGGGGTTGCGACCCACAGGTTGAGAACCGCTGAGTTAGAGAATGGCAAGCCATTGATCAAGAGCGTGCATCATTCCTAAATCAGCAGATAGAATAGTTCCCCCTTCATCTTTGCCTTCTACTCTTCACAATATGATTCATGGTATAAGAGACATCTTTGTAGTACATTTCCCAGGATGAGTTTTGCACCATAATTTCTTGAAAACAGGTGACCTCAGGGATGTGTATGTCTGTGAGTCACACGAAATTATCCTCTGGGTCAGGACTGGAGAGCAGCAAGAGGGTGGAGGTGGGGAAACCAAGAAGGAGTTTCCAGATTTCCTGCCTGCCCCCCCCCCCCGCCTCCCTTCCCCTTCCCCCCGCCTCCCCCCCACCACACACACACACTCCCAGGGCTGCTCTGGTGGCAGGGCATATGGCAATTGTGGGAGTGATTGGGATTCATTTAACAGCTTGGCTTTCTATCAAGTTGTGTTCTGACCAATTTGTTGTTTATTGTAGCTGTTTACAAACTCTCTTCAAGTTCTGGGGTTCTATCTCTTCATATGTATATACATATGAATTGTGTGAATATAAATTACATATTGAGTTGAAACAAACTAAAATATAGAAGAGGAAATTTTTTGGAAATTTCATGTCTTTATAGTGTGAAAATGGAAGGTCTCTGAAGAGTTAAAAATACACAGTTTGGGAATCACAAGAAAAATGACTCCAGGAGTACTATAATATTTAAAATCATCATTAAAAAGATTTTTAAAAAAGCTTTCTTCCACCTAGGTCTGGCTTTAGGCCAAAGAGTAAAAGAGGAAATTTGCTTGACCTTTCTTAACTACCCTTCTATGTAGCACATTATCTTACTGTGCTGTATATCTTTATTAGAATCTGTCCACTAGATGGCAAGTTCTAAAAGGCAGAGATTGTGTTAAGTGCTATATTCCCAACACTGGCACATTATAGGAGGTCAATAAATGCTCGATAAATAAAATGAACAAAAGAATTATTCTGGGGGCGGGAGGGGTAGATTTGAGGTTTTAAGACCCTGCAAAACCTCATAAAACCCCCAGACTCAACGTGTCCAAAACTGAACTCACTTTAAAAAATAGATATATTCTTATTGATTTCAGAGAGGAATGGAGAAGAATTGAGAGAAACATCAATGATGAGAGAGAATCATTGATCAGCTGCCTCCTGCACACCCCACACTGGGGAATGAGCCCATAACCCGGCATGTGCCCTGACCAGGAATTGAACTGTGATCTCCTGGTTCATAGGTCGACACTCAACCACTGAACCATGCCGGCCGGGCTGAACTCACTTTTTATTGTGCTCCTGGGACCTCAGCTGTTTCTTCGCCCTTGTTTCCTGTCACAACAGGAAAAAAGCCAGAATTCCTGTTATTATTCCTGTTATTATTCTTGACTCCCTGACCCTGTTTCCCAAGTTCAACCATCAAGTTCTGGGGTTCTGTCCCTTCATTTGTTCTTGACCTCTATCCCCATCTCCCACTGTGCTCCTCATCACCCACCTCCCTTCAGGTGGTCCATTCCCAGCCAGTTCCATCTTTGCCAGGGATTAAAAAAAAAACAACTACAAACCCTATCAAGTCACTTCCCTATCTCAAACCTTCCAGTGGTTTCTGGAGCCTCTCCAAGCTGTTGGGATAATGCATAGACCAGTGGTTCTCAACCTTCTGGCCCTTTAAATACGGTTCCTCATGTTGTGACCCAACCATAAAATTATTTTCGTTGCTACTTCATAACTGTAATGTTGCTACTGTTATGAATCGTAATGTAAATATCTAATATGCAGGATGGTCTTAGGCGACCCCTTTGAAAGGGTCGTTCGACCGCCAAAGGGGTCACGACCCACAGGTTGAGAACCGCTGGCATAGACTATGACTGAAAGTTCTTCAGGGTCAACCCTTCCCATTCCTATTGCTCAATCTTGTCATTCCCAACATTGAACTTTTGCTCCAATAATATAAGCAACTGTATCTCCATACAACTGCCAAGCTCTTCTCTTCCTCCTCATTTAGATAATTTCTGCTATACTTACTGATTATTTCTTGTTTTATTATCAGAATCTCTTTCTCCTTATTTTTTAAAAGATTTTTTTAGAGAGAGGAAGGGAGAGGGAGAAAGAGAGAAACATTGATGTGAGAGAACATGAATTGGCTACCTTCTGCACACCCCACTACTTGGGATCGAGCCCAAAACCCAGGTATGTGCTCTGACCATGAATTGAACTGCCAACCTTTCAGTGCATAGGATGACACACTATCAACTGAGCATCATTATTCTTAAAGTGATATTTTCTCTCCACCATATGTGCAGAATTGTGGATCTGCCATTTATACACTCTGACCTACCCTGGCTAAGGAAAAGATGTGTAACTCAGGGTGGGTCCCTAGATCCTCATCTCAGGATTAGGAAATATGACTGAAATGATGTAAGGAAGAACAGGAAATGCTAGAATCTCCTCCCCCCAGCTCTGGAGCTCTGACCGATGGTCAGCAAGTCCTTGCTGTCTGGACCTCCGGATCCCTGGACCTGTTCTGACTCCTGTCTTTTCTGAGTCTGTCTTTGATAGATCTTTCTAATATGGTCTGATTTTGCTTGAGTTGGCCAGAGTCAGATTTTGTGCTTGCAACCAAATAACCCAAATCTCTATTCTGTCTCCCTCTATAGTGCTGTTTCTGGAAGCTTCCAGATCCCCCAGCATGACCAAGAGCCCTCTGTCCTCTGCTCCCAAAGGCCTCAACTGGTTTCAGCAGGCTGTGAATACCTTATAGCCCTGATGCCTCGCACTGCCTCTGCTATAGAATTGGCAGGTGGAAAGTGCCCTTTGCTTTCCTTAGTTAAAAATAGAGAAGAGAATCAGGAAAGCACAATTTCACAGAAATCAAGGATACTAATATTTACTTCTTCACCATTTTAATGAACATCTTAAAAATATATAAATTATCTATAGTAAACAAAAAGTGAAAAAAATTTAGCTATTTCTTTTTTTTTATTGCTTAAAGTATTACAAAGAGTATTACATATGTCTCCTTTTTTTTTCCTGCCCTTGACAATCCCCTGGCCTCCCCTACCCCCCAGTGTCTTATGTCCATTGGTTATGCTTATATGCATGCATACAAGTCCTTCGGTTGATCTCTTACCGCCCCCTCCTGCCCCCCCACCCTCCCCAGCCTTCCTGCTGTAGTTTGACAGTCTGTTCGAGGCACCTCTGCCTCTGTATCTATTATTGTTCAAAAGTTTATAATGGTCTCTATTATCCATGCATGAGTGAGATCATGTGGTATTTTTCCTTCATTGACTGGCTTATTTCACTTAGCATAATGCTCTCCAGTTCCATCCATGCTGTTGCAAATGGTAAGAGTTCCTTCTTTTTTATAGCAGCATAGTATTCCATCGTGTAGATGTACCACAGTTTTCTAATCCATTCATCTACAGATGGGCACTTAGGCTGTATCCAGATCTTAGCTATGGTGAATTGTGCTGCATATATCCTTTCTGATTGGTGTTTCTGGTCTCTTGGGATATATTCCTAGAAGTGGGATCACAGGGTCAAATGGGAGTCCCATTTGTAGTTTTTTGAGGAAACTCCATACTGTCTTCCATAGTGGCTGCACCAGTCTGCATTCCCACCAGCAGTGCACAAGTGTTCCTTTTTCTCCACATCCTCTCAAGTACTTGTTGTTTCTTGATTTGTTGATGATAGCCATTCTGACAGGTGTGAGATGGTACCTCATTGTTGTTTTGATTTGCATCTCTCAGATGATTAGTGACTTTGAGCATGTTTTCATATGTCTCTTGGCTTTCTGAATGTCCTCTTTTAAAAGGTGTCTATTTAGGTCCTTTGCCCATTTTTTGATTGGATTGTTTATCTTCCTTTTGTTGAGTTGTATGAGTTCCCTATAAATGTTGGAGGTTAAACCCTTATCAGTGATAGCATTGGCAAATATGTTCTCCCATGTAGTGGGCTTTCTTGTTGTTTTGTTGATGGTTTCTTTTGCTGTGCAGAAACTTTTTATTTTGATGTAGTCCCATTTGTTTATTTTCTCTTTAGTTTCCAATGCCCTGGGATCTGTATCGGTGAAGAAATTGCTTCGGCATATGTCTGAGATTTTGTTGCCTTTGGATTCTTCTAGTATTTTTATGGTTTCCTGTCGTATATTTAAGTCCTGTATCCATTTTGAGTTTATTTTTGTGTATGGTGTAAGTTGGTGGTCTAGTATCATTTTCTTGCATGTATCTGTCCAGTTTTCCCAACACCATTTATTGAAGACACTATCTTGACTCCATTGTATGCTCTTGCCTCCTTTGTCAAATATTAATTGAGCGTATTGGTTGGGGCCGATTTCTGGGCTCTCTATTCTATTCCATTGATCTATATGTCTGTTCTTGTGCCAGTACCAGGCAGTTTTGAGAACAGTGGCTTTGTAATACAGCTTGATATCTGGTATTGAGATCCCACCTACTTTGTTCTTTCTCAGGATTGCTGCAGCTATTCGGGGTCATTTTTTATTCCAGATGCCAGTGATGTCAGTGGTGTATTAAAGTCCCCTACTATGATTGTATTGTTGTCGATCTCTCCCCTGATATCTTCCAGGAGTTTTCTTATGTATGTGGGTGCTCCTGCATTGGGTGCATATATGTTTATCAGGGTTATATCCTCTTGTTGTATCGATCCCTTTATTTATTTATTTATTTATAATTTTATTATACAATTTTTTTAAATATATATTTTATTGATTTTTTTACAGAGAGGAAGGGAGAGAGATAGAGAGAGTTAGAAACATCGATGAGAGAGAAACATCGATCGGCCGCCTCCTGCACATCTCCCACTGGGGATGTGCCTGCAACCCAGGCACATGCCCTTGACCGGAAATGAACCTGGGACCCTTCAGTCCGCAGGCCGACGCTCTATCCACTGAGCCAAACCGGTTTCGGCTGTATTGATCCCTTTAGTATTATGAAGTGGCCTTCCTTATCTCTTGTTATGGCCTTCACTTTGAGGTCTATTTTGTCCGATATAAGTATTGCTACCCCAGCTTTGTTTTCATTTCCATTTGCCTGAAAGATCTTTTTCCATCCCTTCACTTTCAGTCTGTGTGAGTCCCTTCTAATGAGGTGGGTCTCTTGTAGACAGCAAATATATGGGTCATGTTTTTTTTATCCATTCAGCCACTCAATGTCTTTTGATTGGACCATTTAGTCCATTTACGCTTAAAGTTATTATTGAAAGGTACTTGTTCGTAGCCATTTCTTTTTTTGTGTGGCTGTTTTCTTTCTGGGCTTTTTATTTCTTCTTTTTACACCAGTCCCTTTAGCATTTCTTGCATTGCTGGCTTGGTGGTGATAAACTCCCTTAGCCTTTTTTTTGTCTGTGAAGCTTCTTATTTCCCCTTCAAGTTTGAGTGATAGCCTTGCTGGATAGAGTATTCTTGGATTCAGTCCTTTGCTTTGCATCACTTTGTAAATTTCTGTCCATTCTTTTCTGACCTGATGTGTTTCTGTTGAGAAATCATTTGATAATCTGATGGGGGATTCTTTGTAGGTAACTCTCTGTTTCTCTCTTGCAGCCTTTAAGATTCTCCCTTTGTCTTGTACATTTGCCATTGTTATTATGATGTGTCTTGGTGTGGGTCTTTTGGGGTTCATCTTGCCTGGGACTCTCTGTACTTGTGTAACTTTTTTCTTCCCCATATCTGGGCAGTTTTCTGTCATTATTTCTTCAAATAGATTTTCTAATCCTTGCTGCTCTTCTTGTCCTTCTTGCAGCCCTATTATGCGCATGTTACTTCATTTCATGTTGTCCCAAAGCTCCCTTAGGCTCTCCTCCTGCTTTTTAATTTTTTTCTCCAGTTGCTGTTGAGAGTGAGCTTGTTTCTCTGCCTTATCTTCTAACTCACTAATTCGGTCCTCTGCTTCTTCTAGTCTGCTGTTGAAACTTTCCATGGTGTTTTGGATTGTAGCCATATCACTTTTCATTTCTTCCTGATTCTTGCATAGGTTGTTGATTTTCTCATCCATCCGGTGAATGAATTGTACAACCATTATTCTGAATTCTTTTTCTGTCATGTTGCATGCTTCAAATTCATTAATTTCCTTTCTTGGTGACTCCTCATTGTCTTTCCTCTGGGTGTTGTTTCGTCTCTTCATTCTGATTATCTCCCGATGGTTCAAGCGTCGAGTTGCGTGGGCCTGGGCCGTGTGCAGTGGGAGCCTCACACCACCCTAGTGTCACTGAAGAGCTCTGACACTAAGATGTGTGGTTGTTGTGGGTTGGTGGGAACCAGGCTGGCTCTGAGTCAGTGTTGCCAGCGCTCAATGTGGCCTCGTATGCGCCCTTAGAATCAGGACCCTGCTTGCACTGTGCTGAAACAGAGACACCCTGGAGCGTGTTGAAAACCAGAGCCCCCTAGCGTGCGCCAGGAGTCAGAGTTCCCCAAGAATCCAGTATCAGAGTTTCTGTTGCTTTGCGCGACCTCACCTTGAGAATCAGGGTCCCTGTGTGCCCTTGCACCAGGAATTGGATTCACTGGCTCTTAGTATGAATGCACAGGGAATCAGGATCTCAGGCACAGGTGATAAGAAACACAGTCAAGTCACTGGTGCTTGGTGCTGCCTCCTGCCCAGAGAATCGGAGTCCCTGGGCCTGTGCTACGCGGGACAAATTCCCAGTGTTTGTGCGATTGCTCCCAGCCCAGGGCTCCGAAACCCGCAGTGCACGTAGGATCAGTTCCTGGTGTTTGCATGTTTGCTCCCAGCCCAGGGCTCCTGGAGCAGGCAGTGCGAGCAGGACCAGTTCCCAGTGTTCGTGCGATTGCTCCCAGCCCAGGACCCCTGAACCCGGCCCTATGTGGGATCAGTTCCAAGGCGCTCGTGCACTTACAGGCCAAAGTTCCTGCAGCGCTGAGGCCCCGGCAAGAGGTGGGTCTATCAGTTAGTTACTCTGGCACTGCCCGCGAGACTGTGGGAAAGGGGGATGGGCTCTGTTACTCACGGATCTGCCGTGGGGATTTCTGAACTTTTGGTGTCCGCAGGCCTGTGGCTGTGGTCACAGGTCTCTGTCCCCAGTGGCTGCAGGGTCCTGGTATGCATCTGAGATCAGACTGGGTGGTGCTGAGGCCAGGATCCTAGTCTCAAGCAGCTCTGTTTCCCAAGATGGCATGGTCCAAACCTTCTTTCTATGTCCGCGGCCAGTCGGATTGGGGGTCTCTCGAGGGTCTTGGGGATCCCGGATGAGCCCCCAAATGTTATGCCCAGATTTCAAGATCCCCAAAAGCCCACCAGGGAGCCAGCCAAGTCCGGTGCAAAAGCAGAGAGTCTTTATTCGAGTTAGCTCGGCTCCCCAACCACACTCACTGACACAACGGCAAGCCAAGTGGCAGAGAGCTATTTCTTGATGACTCTGTGAGCACTAAGTTTGTTCTGTGCTAGTGTGTGATGCTGCTCCCAGAATCTTCTCAAGTGTCTTCTCTTTTGCACCAAATGGTCCAAGAGCTGTTTTGTAGTTGGTTTGTCTATAGCCGTTTTCCCATCACCATTGTTATTTTTCAATGTTTCTTTGATGCATTTATTAGTCAACAAACTTTTATGGAAAGCATGTCATGTGCCAGGCACTGTGTTAGGTATTAAAAACACAAGAATGTATGACCACAGTTGTATTCCCAAGAAAATCATAGTCTGGAGTAGGGTCAGGCAATTGATCAGAAACCCAATATAGAGGTAGATGTATGTGCGGGTGCTGGGTGCTGGTTAGGGCACTTAATCCAGACTAGGGGACAGAGAAAGTTTTCTTGAGCTGAGCCTGATGGAAAAGGGGAGTTACCCAGATGAAGGACTTTCTGAATGTGCATCGGACATCTCTGTTAGGAGATGCCTAGCCCCTTTCCTTCCTTTGGGAATGGCTGCTCTTCTTCTCCAACTCCATGGTTCTCCTGGGAGTTGCCATATTTATGGAATGCTAGGGTCCAACCCCAGCAGGTCCAGGGCTACCCAAAGGTGTGGACGGAGTCGGCGAAGAAGGAATGACATGGCGACAGCGTTCAGTTGATCAGCAGCCTAGCCAGGATCTCTAGCCAAGTCCTGGTCAGGATCTCCACCGAAGTTCTGGTTAGGATCTCCAGCCAGGTTCTGTGCCCATGTTCTCTTGCTAGGTTCTCCAGCCAGGTTCAGTCACCAGGTTCTAGTCAGGTTCTCTTGCCAATTTCTGTAGTCAGGTTCAGTCCAGGATCTTTTGCCATGTTCTCTCACTAGGTTCTGTCTCTAGGTTCTGAGGCCAGTTTCTGTCCAGGATCTTTTGCCATGTCCTCTCGCTAGGTTCTGTCTCTAGGTTCTGTCTCCAGTTTCTGTCCAGGATCTTTTGCCATGTTCTCTCCAGCGAAGTTCTGTCTCTAGGTTCTGTGTCTAGTTTCTGTGTCTAGGTTCTGTCTAGGTTCTGTATCTAGGTTCTGTATCCTGTTGTCTTGTTACATCTGTATTTATACCAGTTGATTCAAATCCTATCAATCTCTATTCCAAAGGTTAGGGCATTTCTTATCTCCATTCCAGGAAGTAAAGATTATGTAGCTTAAGCATGATTGTTCGTAGTTAAAGTGATTAATTACCCGCCTGGCACTTAGTTAAGGGGTTTTATTCCCTCCCTAACTTCAGGGGAAAATCCCTACCTGGGGAAACAACCTTTCTCAGAGAGGTGACCTCGGTTAAAACACATAGTGCCAAGAAGGTGAGCAAACATATTAAGAACAGTATGCCATATATGCCAGGTCCCTTGAAACAGCAAGGATGGACCGGCTCCCGGCAATGGAATCCTCTCCCCAGCCTCCCATAGACACTTTATGTTATGGGTGGGCTATGTGGAGCCCCAACCCCTGACCACAGTGATTGGTCAGGTGGGTGCACTGCCCACCGAGTCTCGTAACAGTCCTTCCCTGGATTGCTTTGAATTGTCAGTGAAACATACCTTCATAGGCAACAGCAGCAAGGAATTGGCCTCCATGATTCTGGCCCCGTGGAAAAAGCTGTCCAGCAGGGAGACAGCAGGCTACTGAATGGAGGCACAGATAATGATGAAGAGTCCTGGGGGTATCCAAACTCTGACTCTAAATGTTACCGACACCCAAATACATCCCTGTTTTCTTTATAGCCAGCTGGCCAACCCTTCCTTGAATTAAGTGATACATTTAGTACTTGCCAATAAATTTTAAATTATTTAATAAACTAGAGGCCTGGTGCACGGGGTTCATGAACTGGTCGGGGGTCATGGCTTGTGGGGATCGGTCTGCTGTGGGAGCGCTGCTCATCCTGGTCAGCTGAGCAGCGCTTCCACAGTGGGAAATGGGAGTTACCCAGGTGAAGGACTTTCCTTCGTTGAGCATCTTCCCCCTGGTGGTCAGTGCACATCATAGCGACTGGTCGACTGGTTGTCATGGTCGTTCTGCCATTCGGTTGCTGGGCTTTTATTATATAGGATAATTTTTTAAAAATAACAAAATTCCTCAGTAATAGCGTAAACTATTCTCAGTCAGATTTCTGTCATCCACAACAAAAAAGTCCTACAAAGCAGTGTCCTAATCTTTTGGGCATTTAGCCACCAGGTGTCAGTGAGAGCTGGAAGACAAGCACCCTGGTTTAGAAAACTGGCCTGCATTACAAAGGAATGGCTTTAAGTGCACAGTGGGTATGTTCACTCCAGCAGTGTTTGACATTTCTAAGCAGATGAATTTATACATTTGATTTATTAGAGCCATGTTGGAGGCTGAGCACAGCCTATATTACTAAAGACCATCAAAGGAGGGGCTGTCAAACACTTAGTTTAGAGACCCGTGCCTTTTGTTTCAGGCACTGGCCACCCTTCATTTCTCTTGCCTCTTTATGAGCCTTGTCACCTTAGATTTCAGACTGCCGTTGCATTCAAATAATTACAACAGCCGCATCCAGCTTAGAGCTGTTAACTTGGTCCTTGGCCTCAACCTTTTCTCTATAGTATAGCCTTTGATGATGTGCTTACTCTTTTATTAGCATATGACCACTACCTGTTTTTAATTTTGACTTAAATGTCCAAGCTGAAAACTTAAAAGAACCTTTGAGCCAGAATGGGGCCCAAACTATGCAGTGCCGCTCAAAGCCAGCCAGACACTCATTGGCTGAAAGACCTGTAATAATTTAAGGCAATTTTTCAATTTTAAGAACAGCAGAGGCCCAGCAGGGCACAAGGGATTAAGAACTCTCTGAAAAGTAAAAAGCAAAAATAGCTAAAAGAAATATGGAGTCCATAAGGAGAGATTGAGAAGGATAACATGGTGGGGGAGGGTCATTATTGAGACCAAATCCTAGTGGATTGTCAGCCAGGTCCTTCACTGAACCAAGTCTGGTGTGGTCTGGGGGAAATTAGATTTACATTATTTCTCATTTTGAGATTTGTCCAGGCACCCTATGTTACCAATTGGGGTTACCAGCTGGGACCTCAGTTCTCCATGATGCAAAAAAAGATTTTAATGAAAATGAAAATAAAGCTAAGTGGGATGTATTGAAGATACACTCCAAGAGAGGAATGGGCCAGCAGAGAGAGAAAATGGCCCTGAACTCCTGGGTTATATGGTTTAAATGAGAGATTTTCTGGGTTGAAACTTTCATTTGCATTCAGGGATGATTGACAGAAAAAGATTTGTGGGAAGCCACCCACTGCTGATACTGTCAGGAGAGTGCACCAAGGAATGCAGAAGGCTGATGGACCTTGGGTGTTAGCAGGGCTGATGCTAAGCACTGGGTGTTGAGATAGTGGTGGCTCGAGGCAATTCCCTCACCTGATAATCCTTTTACTGTCTACCAAACTTTACCTTTGCTATGGATGTATGCATTGCTAAAGGGCAAATGTGTATTCAAGTAAATAAAAAGCAGAAGGCCAGAGGTCAGTGTGCTATTAACGAAAGAGACACTCCCTGACCCACAATGCCTGCTAAATTTATATTTCCTGTATAGCATTTTCATTTGTGCATTGGCCTCTCCTTCAGATCCTGAACCCCACTGTGCAGGTCGTGGCAAGGATTAAAAAATTATATTTCTTTTGTGCATGCCCTTACCCATAATGCATACAGAAAAACCCATAGTGTGTGTGTGTGTGTGTGTGTGTGTGTGTGTGTGAGAGAGAGAGAGAGAGAGAGAGAGAGAGAGAGAGAGAGAGAGAGAGAGAACTGCAATGCAAATTCTATTATAATTAGTTCAGGGTCACAGTAAGGTCGTATTGAAGTCAAGCCCTTTTCCTATGAGCTTATGCCAAGAATGTGCTTGTTCTGAACCTACCTGCTGGTGGTCTGCTGCCTGCTGGAAGGCAATGTTGGTCCGACCCCTGTCAGGACCCCAAGGCAGGCCCCACCCCTTGCCTAACTTCCTAACACCTGGAGGACTTTGACTCCCAAAGTTGGAGCTCAGCCCTGAGTTGTTGAGAAATTTCAACAAAGGTGTTGACTTCAATCCTTGTGGTGGGAACAAAGTTCAGTATTATTTTCAACCAGTGGCCCAGTGCACAGATTTGTGCACTTTGAAAGGAAATTAATTAAAAGAAATATTTTAATATCGCGATTCACCCTTTCTTTATAATAGAGGTGTCAACCAAATTCATGATCAACAATGACAGATGAAAATACATGCGTGCGATTGGAGCCAGTGAGAGCTTTATATGTATTGTGCATGTGCGAGTCAACTTAGCCTTTTATAGATATAGAATAAACTTGCTTAATTAGAGCTGCTTTCTGATTTAGCTAAACTTTTTCCAGCCCAGTGAAGCACCCCAACTTCTCTTTCAGGTAATTGTCAGCAACACAGCAGTAAATATCAACACGAAGCAGATTATTATTGGAGATCACGCAGGGAGAACAAAGGGTAAAATATTTAACTGCAGCAGTGTTTGACTATATTCTGTGCAGTGAGAAAACCTGAAGTCATTTTCAAGGTCCATCATTTCTTCTTTTCAGTTGGGTCAAGTTTCTAAGCTTTCTAAATCTCTGTTTTCCAGCTAATGAAAACAAAATAGGATTCCACTGAGTCTCCTATCTACCTACTCCAGGACTTCTATGAGGATCAAATGAGATGAGGCACAGGAAAATGCTTCACAGACATTTGGTTAAAGTGTGAAATGGTTACACCTGGATATAAAGAAAGTTGTGTTCCTGGGCTGAAGAAACTGCAAGGAGGCTAGTTGTTGCTAGGGAGAGGAAGCTGGGTGTTGCTATGTGATGTCATTACCCTGCACTCACAGAGACTGTCTCTGGCCTGGGCTGGGCTGGGCTGTGGGCTGTGTTTTATGCCATGGGGTCTTGGCAGCTTTGGCTGTGATTTGGTGGGCTGTCGCTACAGGATGGTGGCGAGGACTGTGTCCCACTTGGTGGAAGCTGAGTGCTGCTTTTGGGTGCCAGGTCCGTGGTGCCAGTGCACATCATGGCAGCTCCTGGGTTGAGCGTCTGGCCCCTGGTGGTCAGTGTGTGTCTGGCGACCAGTTGGACGGTCACTTAGCATATTAGCCTTTTATACATATAGATGCCAGCATTGACTGTATTTGCCCTTGAACTTTGCTCTCCTACTCCAAACCTCTTAGAGTCACTAAAAGTGCAGGAAAAGAGCAGATCTTTTGAGACACTTCCATTTCAGAGCATAGATGTCCAGTGATCACATTCACCTAGATCAGTGGTTCTCAACCTTCTGGCCCTTTAAATACAGTTCCTCATGTTGTGACCCAACCATAAAGTTATTTTCGTTGCTACTTCATAACTGTAATGTTGCTACTGTTATGAATCATAATGTAAATATCTGATATGCAGGATGGTCTTAGGCAACCCCTGTGAAAGGGTCATTCGACTACCCAAGGGGTTGCGACCCACAGGTTGAGAACCGCTGACCTAGACCAAAGTATGCCCCTGGGGGAGTTTTGTGAACTATGGCCTTCTGGCTCGTAGATTGGCGCTCAGCCACTGAGCCACGGCAGCCAGGCTAAAACTTTTTTTTTTTTTAAACTAACAGCAGTTTAGGGTGGGAAGTCATGTCCCTAAGAAAGCATTTTCCCTAACAAATGTTAATCTTCACCTAACGAAGCCTGTCCGTTTGTCTTTTTGCCCCTAGGATGACATGCCTGGTTAACATGCCTTTGCAAAAACAAAGTAATTTCCCTTTCTCCAGACCCCTCAAAGCACAGGCATCGCTCTGCAGAGACCACAAATCCCCTCATGGTTATTGAGTTCATTGTTGACTGTTAACTATCCTGCACCCTCCCAAGTAAAATAAGTATGTGTGTCTGTCATTTTATTTTGTACCCAATCCCAGAGGTTTCCCCGCTTTGCTTTCTCCTGCCTCCCTAATCCATCACCAATGGATTTCATGCGACCCACTTAGTCTCCTCTTTGGACTGTGATGTATGCAACAAGGTGCAAAACTGCCGTTCTTCAGAGCATTATCTCAATCTGTTCAGATTTTGCTTCCCATTTGTCAACAGTTTGGCTCAAATAAACTCACAAAAATTCTTCACCGGTTTGAATGTTTCTTCCATTAACAATAATTTTTTTTTAAAATCTGGGGAAATGCTCAATAATGAATGACCCACATGAAAGGAGTCAGTAAAACAGGTTCTAAAAGTCTCTACAGCCCTAGCCAGCTTGGCTCAGTGGATAGAGTGCCGGCGGCAGACTAAAGGGTCCCGGGTTTGATTTTGTCAAGGACACGCGGGTTGCAGGCTCAATCCCTGCCCTGGTCAGGGCGCATGCAGGAGTCAACCAATTCATGTGTCTCTAACATCACTGTTTCTCTCTCTCTGTCTCTCCCCTCCCGTCCACTTGCTCTAAAAATCAATGGAAAAATATCCTCAAGTGAGGATTAACAACAAAAACAACGAAGTCTCTGCAGAAGTCTTAAAGGAAGTGGTGCAAATAGTGTGAGCTGACCGTCAGGAGGAGCTGAATCAGATGGAATCAGCCTCAGTGCAGCTTACACTGCAGGACGCCCGTTAGCTTTATATTTGTCAAATCTCACTATCATGGCTCTAAGTGACAAATCCCTTCTGACTTCCAAGGGAAAGGGTCAGTGTTCTAAGCAAGCCATAAGGAAATCTGCAGAATATCTTCTCACTGGAAGCAAAATATTTCAAAATTACTATTTAAATTATCTAAGGCATACCTGAGAGATATTGTGGGTTCCATTCCAGACCACTGAAGTAAAGCAAATATCACAATGAAGCAAGTCACACAATTGTTTTTTGTTTCCCAATGCTTATAAAACTTATATTTACACTATACTGTAGTCTATTGAGTGTGAAATAGCACGATTCCTAAAAAAACAACAACAATGTATATACCTTAATTAAAAAAAGACTTTATTGCTCAAAAATGCTAACCATCATCTGAGTGATTACAACAGTAACATCAAAGATGATTGTTCACCGTAAGAAATATACTACTACTGTTACTAAAGTTTGAAATATTGTGAGAATTACTAAAATGTGACACAGAGACATGAAGTAGCAAATGCTGTTGGAAAAATGGTGCCGATAGACTTGCTTGAGGCAGGGTTGCTACAAACCTTGAATTTGTAAAAAATAAACAATATCAGCAAAGTGCAAGAAAGTGAAATGTGATTAAAGCAAGGTATGTCTGTACGGGCTTATCTCATGCAAAACTGAGACTATGCAATGAAGTGGCAGGTAGAGGGTGGTAGCAAAGTAGGAGTGAGATATAAGGTCAGAGGCGGGAAGCTTCAGCCAATGAGCCTTACATCCCTGCTCAGTTCACAAGAGCTGCACCTCCCCAGGGTTTGTCTGTTAAGAACAGCAGGCTGAAAGGGTTACTGTGCAGCTCTCCTCAAGCTAGAATGAACATAGAGAGTCTGGAAAAGGAGGTTTGTCCCTATTTACCCCTTGGTGACTGCCAGCCCGGTCAACCCAGAGGCCTGTGGCGCTGCTACCGATCACTTGGGAGATGTTACTGGGGGACCAGAGCTCACATCCCCTGAGCAAGAGGCTGAGATAGCAACTGTGGGGACCCAGGATCCCCAAATCCTTGGACCAGTAGCCAACTCAGGCTTTTGGGAGAGTTATATAGGGAGGAGTGGACACCCAGGCAAAATCTCTGTTTATGACTATGGGTTTGAGCCCTGGCTGGGTGAGGATCCCTGGCCCTGGAGGGCTGGGCTCCAATCAATAACTTGTGAGCCTCAGTCAGCAACTCAGCAAATTGGCTTTTGGTGAGTCAGCCCTTTAGTGAATTGGCCATTTGGTGAATTAATTTTTGGAAAATTGAGCTTTGGAGAAATGTATGGGACCCTCAAGGGCCCATCTCACAGCCTTAGACACAGGTCAGAGGGTTTAAACAGACAGAGAAGCTCTGTTTAGCTTGTTGGTTGAGGTGGCGCTTAAAAGGGATATGTTGCAAGTGGGCAGAATTTCCCTGAGCCTCTGTGGCCCAGAGCTGGGCTCATGCAGGAGCTGGGCTACTGCAGAAGGTGGGGGTGAAGGGTAGTGGCAAAGTGTGCATCAGAGATGTGCTTCTGGAAATGACATGAAGGGAGGGACTGGGAAGAAGAAGAGAGGTAAGGACTGCTTTGAACTGCTAGTGGGAGTGAGAGATCAAACCGAACCTACTGTGGTAGGTGCATGGGTGAGTCACCTATAGCCTAGCTCACATGCAGTGTTGCTGTTCTTTGCTGGTTAAGACCATCATTATCTGAGACCATGTGATTGCCCAAATCTCCCCTGAGGAAAAAAGCTTCTTTGGTCAGAAGGGGCCTGTCAGACTTGTCCTAGGCCAGGGGTGGGCAGCCCCTGGCACACGTGCCAAACATGGCACGCCAGTAACTTTTGCTGGCATGCGAAACCCTCTCTTATAATCTTCCATTTACAATTTTTGTGAACATTTGAATGACTTAAATGTTAAATTACAAGGAACTGGCAAGACATTTGATGTTATGTTTGGTTACATAAAGGCTTTTGAAAAGAAACTGGAAGTCTTTAAGAGGGATGTGGATGGTGAGAGATTTAGATATTTCCCAAACCTCAAGAGGCACATCAAAGACCTCCCAAAAGATGACAGAACAAACTGTCAAAGCCTTCAAAAGCTGTTTTTAAACATCATCGAGTCAACTATTGAGCAGTTCTTCTCAAGATTTGTGAAATTCAGAGAACTGGAAGAGACAGCAAAATTCATGAGGTTTCCAGACAGCATGAAACTGGAGGAACTAAACTTATAAATGTTTTCATGGATAGACATGGCTGACTTTGAAATGCAGTTGATTGAATTTCAGAGTAGCTCAATTTGGAAGCAGAAATTTATTGGCCTTAGAGTTGACTTGGAAAACATTGAAAAAAAAAAAAAAGCGATTAGAGACAGGAATACCAGAGTGAAGTGTTGAAAACAAACTATTAAGGACTTGGAATGCCATTCCAGAAAATTTTTTCTTTTTAAAAAACTTTGCAACAGTGTTATTCTCCATGTTTTCATCCACATACGCTTGTGAATCTTTGTTCTCAGTGATGAATTTTGTTAAGTCTCATAATAGGAGTAGCCTGACGGATGAAAGTAGTAGCTCATGCATATCTCTGAAGGTCACGAAATATAAACCTGATGTAAAATCTCTGTCATCAGTGATGCAGCAGCAAAAGTCCCACTGATAATATCAGAGTCATAGCTTTCTGTCGGACTATCAGTGTACATGTATACATTAAAAAATACATGTATTTTTCATCATCATATACTGTGTTTTTGTCACTCGAATTAATTTTATTATTTCTTCAAGGTTCTTCACATACATACACATCAAGTAGGCATAACATGTTCTCAAAAAATTAGGGTTGGCACACAGAAGAATTTTTTTTTAAAAATATATTTTATTGATTTTTCACAGAGAGGAAGGAAGAGGGATAGAGAGTTAGAAACATCGATGAGAGAGAAACATCGATCAGCTGCCTCCTGCACACCTCCCACTGGGGATGTGCCCGCAACCAAGGTACATGCCCTTGACTGGAATCGAACCTGGGACCCCTCAGTTCACAGGCCGACGCTCTATCCACTGAGCCAAACTGGTCAGGGCACACAGAAGAATTTTGAGTCAGAGATTTTGCTGGTTTTGGCACGCACTCACAAAAAGTTTGCCCACCCCTGTCCTAGGCTCTCTGATTGCTGTCTGCACTCATCAGTTCCCTCTGGTCGGTCTCCTGTGGATTCTCCCCTGAGCCTGTCATTCATGCTGATTATTAATTCACCCTGCACAGCAAGCTCTGCTCTTTGCATACCAGTTCTATTCTATTTGCCCTGGGTTTTATTGTCATTTTCTTCACAAAGTTATGCTTTCTGCTCCCAAGATGCCTACATTTCCTCACTCACTCCTCCTCTGTTAAATGAAGTCCAGAGACTTCCAGTTAAAAATTATTCCATTTGTGCAGCTGATAAGCTGGCTCAGGGGCTCACCCCACAATGCCACTTGCCCTACACCCAGGAGAAGAAAACAGGTTTCTCCTTTTCTCCTCTGTAAAACTATGGGGGTGGGTGTAAATATCTTTATGTTCTCTCTTTTGTTTAAATCTTTATTAAAGTATAATTGACTGTTTTAACCAAATTACACTGAATGAGGTTATGGGGAAACTAGAGGCAAATCAAGGGAAAAAAATCAGAAATCAAAAATTACCATTTTGTTATTCTCACAGCTCCCTGAAAACACAGAGCCACACGGGGAAGCGCTAGGGTGGTCAGGAGGCAGAGGGAGAGGGGCAAGAGCCTATATTGTGCTTTCTGTAGGAGGAAATTTTGTATTGTATTGTATTGTATTGTATTGTATTGTATTGTATTGTACTAGGGGCCCAGTGCACGAATTCATGCACCTTGAAAGGAACTGTGGGCTGCGAGGCTGCAGTGGGCACAGGGGCGGGTCTCTTGCCGTGGCCCCCAGCCCCTTGTCTGTGGGCAACCCTGTTCCCGCTGTCGCCGCTCCCATGTACTGACGGCGCTGGCCCCGCTCTCACCCGCTGATCGTGCGGAGCTATTGGGGTCAGCACCAGCAGCTACTACGAGCACGGGCTGCTGCTCTGATTACCCCTCAGGAGCAGGGGGAGGTGGAGAAGCCCTTAGGGACGATTGGGGCTGGAAGCTGCCACTAGCACTTGCTGATGGTGCTGAGTGATCGGGACCACACCGGGCACTGGCAGTGGTGCAAGTGGGGCTGGCGTTGGCAGTGGGTGTGAGCGGCAGCTCTGGCGCTGGCAGTGGGTGCAAGCAGGGCCGTTGCCGGCAGCGGGTGTGAGAGGTGACTGCTGGCCCTGATCACCCCTCAGGAGCAGGGGGAGTTGGCAAAGCCCTGAGGGGTGATTGGGGCTGGCAGCCACTGCTCACACCCGCTGACAGCACTGAGTGATCGGGGCTGGTGCCAGGTGCTGACAGCGGGTGTGAGCAGGGCTGGTGCTGGTAGCAGGTGTGAGCACCAGGTAGGACTATGGTGCACAGGAGCAAAGAATTTTCAGTAACTACCAGAGGCTCACCCTGATGACAGCGACCAGCGCCCTGCCTTGGTCTGGCACCCCTGCTCACCTGCTCCACCATCCTGCCATGGCCAATGCCTGCCATGTTTTGTGCACACTACCTGGTGGTCAGCGCTCTTCATAGTCACCGGTTGTTCAGTTGTTTGGTTGTTCCACCATTCTATTTGCATATTAGGGTTTTATATATGTAGATTATATTATATTAGAGGCCCGGTGCACGAAATTCATGCACTGGGGATGGAGGGGTTGTTCCTTAGCCCGGCCTGTGCCCTCTCACAGTCCGGGACCCTTCCCTCCTTACCGCCCACCTGCTTGCTGCTTCCTACCGCTCGGCTTGCTGCTCCTTAGTGCTGCCGCGAAGGCTCCTGCCACCACCGCTGCACTCGCCAGCTGTGAGCCCCACTTCTGGCTGAGTGGCACTCCCCTTGTGGGAACACACTGACTGCTGGGGTCCAACCCCAGCAGGTCCAGGGGTCCCCAAAGGTGTGGACGGAGTCGGCGAAGAAGGAATGACATGGAGGCAGCGTTCAGTTGATCAGCATGGTTGGGTTCTCTTGCCTGGTTCTATTGCCAGGTTCTGTAGGTTCTCCAGGTTCTCCAGGCAGGTTCTGTAGCCATGTTCCCTTGCTAGGTTCTCCAGCCAGGTTCAGTCACCAGGTTCTAGTCAGGTTCTCTTGCCATGTTCTATCCAGGTTCTGTAGCCAGGTTCTGTCTCTAGGTTCTTCAGCCAGGTTCTCTCGCTAGGTTCTGTCTCTAGGTTCTGTGGCCAGTTTCTGTCCAGGATCTTTTGCCATGTTCTCTCCCTAGGTTCTGTCTCTAGGTTCTGTGTCTAGTTTCTGTGTCTAGGTTCTGTGTCCTGTTGTCACATCTGTATTTATACCAGTTGATTCCAATCCTATCAATCTCTATTTCAAAGGTTAGGGCGTTTCTTATCTCCATTCCAGGGAGTAAAGATTATGTAGCTTAAGCATGATTGTTCATAGTTAAAGTGATTAATTACCCGCCTGGCACTTAGTTAAGGGGTTTTATTCCCTCCCTAACTTCAGGGGAAAATCCCTACCTGGGGAAACAACCTTTCTCAGAGAGGTGACCTTGGTTAAAACACAGTGCCAAGAAGGTGAGCAAACATATTAAGAACAGTATGCCATATATGCCAGGTCCCTTGAAACAGCAAGGATGGACCGGCTCCCGGCAACTGACCATCAGGGGGCAGCTCCCGCGTTGAGCGTCTGCCCCTTGGTGGTCAGTTCATAGCCACCAGTCATTCCACCATTTGGTCAATTTGCATATGAGGGTTTTATTATATAGGATAGGATATTGAATGTGAACTGTAAATGAAAAATAAAATTTAAAAAAGAACCAAATAAAATTTTAGATGTGAAAATTTATACATACATACATATATATATATATATATATATATATATATATATATATATATATATATATATAAATTTAATTCTCACCTGAGGATGTTTTTAAAATTGATTTTTAGAGAAAGAAACATCCATGTGACAGAGAAATACCAGTAGGCTGCCTCTGCACCTGCTGACCCACTGGGATCTAACCTAAACCTAAGTATGTGCCCTCACCTAGAATCCAACAGGAAATCCTTTGGTGTACAGGTTGAGACTCTGACCAATTGAGCCGCCTGGCCAGGGCAGATCTGAAAAATTTTTTTAAGTGTACCTCCAGGTCCTGGTCAGTGTGGACCAGTAGTTAGAGTGTCCTCCCATGCACCAAAGGGTCATGGGTTCGATTCCAGGTGAGGGCACATACACAGGTGGTGGATTCCATCCCTGTCAGAATGCTTGGGGAACTTTCTGTCTTCCTTCCTCGCTCTCTAGAATCAATGAAAAAAGCATATCCTTAGGGGAGGACTTAAAAAGAAAAAGAAATGCTGGTTTGGTTCAGTGGATAGTGCTTCTGCAGGCGGACTGAAGGGTATCCGGTTGGATTCCAACCAAGGGCACGTACCTCGGTTGCAGGCTCAATCCGGGCCCTGGTCGGGGATTCAGCAAGAGGCAACCAATTGATGTCTCTCACATTAGTTTCTTTCTTTCTCCCTCCCTTCCACTCTCCGAAAAAAAAAAAAAAATCAATGAAAAAATGTCCTCAGGTGAGGATTAACCAAAACAAACCAACAAACACCCATCCCCAGTGTGATTATTGAAAGAGCATATGAAGTATTTGTTGAATGAGCGGGAAGGGATGGGACTTCACTTTCTAACTTTTTTTAGCAACTCTGCAAGCCAGAGGGTTTATTTTTTATTTTAATATTTATTGATTGACTATTTTAGAGAGAGGACGGGAGCGAGAGAAACACCAGTGTGTTGTTCTGCTTATTATGCTGTCTCTGGTTGCTTCTTGTCTGTACCCTGACCAGGATCCAACCCGCAACCTTGCTATATCAAGAGGAGGTTCTAACCCATTGCGCTGTGCGCTGCCTGTCAGGGCCCCTCAACAAAACCCCTCTGGCTGCCCTGGCTCCTGCTGTGGGTTGGAGCTCCTCTGCCACAGCAAAGGTTTGGGTTCCATTCCGCCAGGGCACCTACTTAGGTTTTGGGTTTAATCCCCGGTCGGGGCTGACTGCTGCTCAGGAAGTGACTGAGGACCGTGTGCCCTAGTCATTCGGTGGGGAGCTGGGGTTCCATTGCCAACCTGGCCCACTCTGATCCCCACTACCCCTGCTCCTACATCAAGGACGACTTCAATTATGGCAGCTGTGTGGCCTCCGCCAGCGTACACATCCGCATGGGTAGGTCACCCTCTCCGTGGCTCGCCAGGTGTGGCTGCTGCACAGTCGCCCCAGAGGCGGATTTCCAGGTTCCCAGGGAGAGCGCCCTCCACGCCGGACTCCCAGGGAGAGCAGGGTCGGAGGGAAAGCACTTTGCCTGGAGCGGAGGACCTGTCCTGTGCAGGGCTCGCAGGGTTTGTGTCTCCGATCCTGCCCTCAGCAGCCCCAGCGCCGACTTGGTGGGCCTTGGGGCTGCTGGGTGCCAGGCCTGTTGGTTTGTGTCTCCGATCAAGCCCCCAGCAGCCCTAGCACCGCTTCAGTGGGGCTTGGGGCTGCTGGGTGCTGGGCTCCCCTGCATGTTTGTGTCTCCAATCCGGCCCCAGCAGCCCCAGCACAGAGGTGGTGGGACTTGGGGCTGCTGGGGCCTGACGGGAGACATAAACACACAGGGCTTCCGTCAGGCTTCGCTGCTCCGGCCCCAGAGCCATTAGGCTTTGCTCCACCACTTGGAGCCTATGTATGCAAATCAACCGCCATCTTTGTTGGGTTAATTTGCATACTCTTCTGATTGGCTGTTTAGCATAATGAAAGTACGGTCAATTTACATGTTTGTCTATTATTAGGTAAAAAAAAAATTATACTAGAGGCCTGATGCACAAATTCTTGCACCAGTGGGGTCCCTCAGCCTGGCCTGTGGGATTGGGCTGAAACTGACTCTCTGGCATCCCCTGAGGGGTCCTGGATTGTGAGAGGGTGCAGGCCAGGCTTAGGGACCCCACTGGTGCACGATCAGGGTTGGGGAGGGACATGGGAGGTTGGCCAGCTAGGGCATGTCCAGCCTGTCTTGCTCAGTCCCGATCCACCAGACCCCAGCAGCAAGCTAACCTACCGGTCAGAGTGTCTTCCCTCTGGTGGTCAGTTGACATCATAGCAACTGGTTGACCGGTCGACTGTCTGCCCCCTGGTGGTCAGTTCACGTTATAGCGAGCGGTTGAGCGGCCTTAGCATATCATTAGCATGTTACACTTTGATTGATTGAAGGGATGACCAGATGACCAGACACTTAGCATATTAGGCTTTTATTATATAGGATTATATTAATTATATTATATCTGATTAGCCATAGAATAGAATTAAAATGAGAATGTATTAACGAAGTAAGCTTATAAAAGAATTTATATAAAAAGCTATCCATGTTAATCTTTGTAAATGTTAAACCCATCTTGTTACTGTAACCTGATTTTTCTCTCAAGACAATCTTAAAGGTCAGTAAATATTAGAAGGATTTACTCTGAGACTATTTGGTCAGGAAATAGCTTGAGCCCCCATTGTCTGGACTAGACAATCGGTGCATAACTCTGGCCTTTGCCATGGGTTCAAGGTTCACCAGCATTCCGGGATCCTTGTTTGCACTTCTCTGATAGTGAAGACAATGGGTGGCTTCCTGCACTCCCTGCTCTCTGTGCACCCACTCAGTGGACCGTCCAGTAGGGCCCAATGCGGAGGCTGCTCAAGAACCCAGCCTGCAGTCCAACGTGAACCTCTTCGGCAGCAGAGTCTCTGCTGGGGCAGGAGGAGCCCTCCTTCCCCACTTTCCAGCAGGGAAGAGTTTCTGAGCCATTTGAGGAAGCAAGTCTAGGACATTCTTTGTGAGGTGTTGGACCTTTCTCATCATTGTGGAGTTTTGTGCCTTTAATGCCCGTGTCTGTGGTGGACAGAATCCGGTCTCTGTGCTGAGTTTATAGTTGACTGAAACCAAAGGTAATTGAAAAGCTAGGAAGCTAGTTTGGTCTGTCAGTGAGGGCGAGCCTATGACACGCGTGTCAGAGGTGACACGTGAACTCATTTTTTTGGTTGATTTTTCTTTGTTAAATGGCACTTAAATATATAAAATAAATATCAAAAATATAAATCTTTGTTTTACTATGGTTGCAAATATCAAAAAATTTCTATATGTGACACAGCACCAGAGTTAAGTTAGGGTTTTTCAAAATGCTGACATGCCGAGCTCAAAAGGTTCGCCATCACTGGCCTATGTGGTGGCCCAGAGTTTACAGCAATCTAACGCCTGAGTCACTTAGCTCAGCTGGTTGAGAAGAGACCCTCGTGGGGAGGGTCCGTCGCTGTCTTTGTCCTGTAGCCCCAGCTGTCCTACAGTGAGGTTCCTTGAATGGCTGCTGTTTGGACAGGGGGATCTTGTGGCCGAGGGCTGGGCTGCCCTCTGTGCAGTCTTGGGGGTTGGAGGGGAGAGAGAAGCATACAGGAAACATCACCAGGGCGGGAGAGGCTGCCATCCTTCTCTAAGAAGGCTACTGCCAGCCAGGGGGCATTAGAAGATGGTAGTAACTTATTTACATTTTAGAACATCTTTTTGGCCCAACTTAAATTTGATAAGTAGTTTTGTATAAAATATAAGGGAATCTTATTGTCTGTTGAGTTATGCATTATGTGAATCAGTGACTGTTTATAGAAAAGCCTTTTTAAAAAGTCCAGAGCACAAGACAATCACCTGGGTGCCCCAGGCAGGAGCCAGACACAACAGGCTTGGCCTCCTTTCTGCTGGTGCCCTCCCCAGCCTCTGGTCTGCTTTCCTTTTCTCTCAGCCCCCCACCCCCCATCCCAGCCTTAATGAGACAAGCAAGAGACAGGGACCTCCCTTCTCCCAGGTGTGGTAATTTGCTGGCAAGCATGATGTACTATGCCAAAGGGGAAATGTGGGTGTCTGTTTTTCTTACACATTCGACTATTACAAAAAGAAAATCATGACGTCAATTATAATCCTAAATGCTGGGACAGAGAGCTTCACCTCTCCCCTACATTGTGACAGTGTCCGGAGTTGGAATACCAGCCAGTTCAGACAAGGCGATTTCTTAGGAAGACAAACCCTTTGAAAGGGAATGTGGTTCTAGGGGCAAGCCCTACATGAGCCCGTTCTCCTGGGCTGTGATGAGCTGTAAACTCCTAGCAGGCAGGGGCGACTTGTGACCATACAGGGTCACTGCCCAGCCCAGAGACCCCACTGCGGCACCCCTTGCTGGCTCTTTGTGTCTCCAGGGTAAGGGAGTGTCTGGGGCTCCTGTTCTGGTAGCACTGGCCCCTTTGAAACAGGGGTCCCACAACAGGGTACTGTCCCCTTGCTGAGCTGGCCTGGAGGTGAGGGAAGCCATGCCTGACACCCACCCGGACTCCTTGTAACCCACCTCACACCTTCCCCTGACTCAAGTTTCCCAATCGGCTTTTCTGGCAGAAGCACAGCTGTAACTACACTTCAATAGTATTTTACAGTAACCAATGTATTTTCTTATGGACAGATACATACATGAGTTTTGTGACCATAATCAGGAAAGAAATATGATCAGTGGCTGATAAGATTACATGAAACTTACTTTCTTTATGTAATTTTTGAAATTACTCAACCTTCTTACAATGAGCAAATGTTTTAGAAAATTTTTGAACATGTGTTCTAAGACAAGGAAGTGCAATACTCATTTAGAAAGGACCAAGGCTCCCCTGAACTATGCCTTAAATGCCACCATCCCCATGCCCCTCAGGCCCTCAGCTCTCCAGCTCTGCTGGGGTTTCTCACCTGCAGATAAAAACATTCTCAAGTCCCTCCCACCTGGTCAAATAGAACCCTCCCTCACTTTATGGTACATTTAGGCTTTGGAATACTCCACTAGCAGGAATTATCCGTGCTTAGTCTAGTTAATACTGGGGAGCAACAGCCTTTACTTGGTACACAGATAGCAAAACCTGGTGCAGAACGTGGGCCCAGTCTTGTTAAATGCAGTGTGTAGGTGTATATGTGTGTAATAGAAAAAAGACTGAAAGTATATATACCTAGATACTGTCAGTGGCTATCATTATGCCATTATTTATAATTCTATTTTATTTTTGGTACTTATATGTGTTTCCCAAATTTCATGTGAACATATACTACTTTTGTCAGAAAAGAACTCATAATAAATGTGGTAAAGTGCTTTAAAACATTCTGGTTTAATGTGTCATTTAAGACCTGTTTCCTTTTTTATGCTCTGTCTGGAAGACTTTTTTTAAATCATCACCTGAGGATATTATTTTTTATTGATTTTAGAGAGAGACAGTGAGAGAGTGAAACACCAATATGAGAATCATTGATTGCTTGCCTATCATTAGCACCAGGGATTGAACTTGCAACTTAGGTATGTGCCCTGACTGGGAATCAAACTTGCAATCTTTTGGAATACAGGATGATGCTCAAACTAACTAAGCCACCCGACCAGGGTTCTGTCTGCAAGATTTATCCATTGATGTCACTGGGGGTGTTAAAGGCCCCTACTACGACCATTTGACTGTCAATTTTCCCTTTATGTCCATCAATATTTGCTTTATATATTTAGGTGGGTTGGATTGACTTTTTAAAATCATTATATAGTGTCCTTCTTTGTCTTTTTTACAACCTTTGTTTGTTTATGTACTTATTTTTCATGTCTACAATTGTATTTTTATTATCTCCACGTTTTGAAGCAGTTCTTGACGAGCAGAGTGCGTTGGGGACATTTTTTTTTTACAATAAATGAAAGTATTTGTTTAAGAAAAAGACACGTGTTCCTTCAAATAGGTAAGAAAAGCTTCCGGCCTCCTCTCCTCCCGTTCCCCTGTGGGGACCCAAAATGGTACCCTAGAAATATTCAGCAAAGTGAGCCTTAGCTTCCCTGACCCCTCCCCCAGCGCTGGGAGGAGGCCAACATTTTCCTCACAGGTCATTTCATCTTGAAGTCCTTCAAGGCTGACATCCCAGATGCTCATGCCCCTGTCCATGCCCACGCGGTGGTGCAGAACTGCAAGCACTTGCCGGCCTCCCCCTCCCCCACCTCCCGCGGAGCACGGAGATCTGGCGGATGCTGTTTTTGTGCAGCCAGTCTAGGCCCGCCCCAGCCACGCCGCCCTTGCGGAGGTTCTGGAAGGGCTCGCAGGCTGGCAAGCCGCGCTGCAAGCTTTGTTTGGGCACCTCCTGCCGCCCACCGAAGCTCAGCGCCCCCTAGGCGCTCTCGTAGGTAAAAGGCACCGGAAAGCAGTCAAGGCCCGCAGCCACCAGACTGTTTTCTGTGACGAAGGTCAGGAAGGTCACGGCTAGCAGTGACAGCGTTTTAAGAGGCCAGATCGCGACTGCCTTCTTGTCAGCATCAGCCAGGCACATCGTGCAGTCGTGGCTGACCCAGGCCAGGCGGCTGCCCCTGGCTGAAAAGAAGACACTGTGTATCCAGAGGCAGCCACTGCTGGACTCAAAACAACAGCTCCCAGAGGGCGTCTTGGAGCCCCATGGATGGGTGCTGGCCACTCCTCCACTTCCTTTATGGAGGCTGAGAAGATTGGGCACTTGAGTCGCAGGAGCCTGAGGCCAGGAACACGCCGTTGGGGTGCCAGTCCCGGCTGAGGACGGTGGAGCGAATGGACTTCTTGATGTGCTTGCACCCCCACCAGGCGTTTTCCTGCTCGAAATAGCAGATGGAGATACGCGGGAGCCGCTGCCACAGCGAACTTGTTCTGGTTGGGGGCCCAGCGCACACAGCCAGCAGCCAGGTTGATCCGCAGGATGACAAGGCTGGGCTTCCACTGCGGCCCTTAAGACTCCACACGTACGCATTGCGGTTTGTGCCGCAGCTCACAAGGCGGTTACTCTCCGGGGCCCAGTCAACGCCTGTCACCTGCCCGTTGTGCTGCCTGAGTTGGTGCACCTTGACCCACTTGGCTCTGCCCTTTCCATAGGTGTGCACCTCTGGGTGGTTGGGGCAAATGGCAATCTCCGTGTGGTCTGTCTGCCAGGCCTGGCAGCTGATGGGCTCCACCAGGAAGCTGTGGCAGTCCATGGCTTCTCAGTTTCTTAGGGCTCCAGGCCAAGGACTCTGGGCAGTCAACAGGCCGAACTGGCTCTGGGACCCACAGCTACTTCTTCACCTTTAAACCTTTGTTTTAAAGTCTCTGAGATAAGTATTGCTACTTTAATGTTTTAAAATTTCTATTTGCAATGAAATATCTTTTTCCATCCCTTTCCTTTAGTCTGTGTGTGTCTTTCAATCTGAAGGGATCTCTGGAAGACAACATATATATGGATCTGGTATTTTTGTCCATTCAACTAACCTATGACTTTTGATTGGTGCAATTAATCCATTCACATTTAAAGTAATTATTGATAGGTACATAGTTATTGCTATTTTATTATTCACCAGAGGCCTGGTGCACAAAATTCATGCACGGGTAGGGTCCTTAGCCCTAGTCTGTGATCAGGTCCAATTGGGACCTTCTGGCTGCCGGCTGGGGCCTTTCTTCATTCCGTGCTGCCCTCTGATAATCAGCACACATCATAGCGAGCAATCAAACTCCTGAGGGGACACTTTGCATATTAGCCTTTTATATCTACACTAATAAAAGACAAAGATGCTAATTGACTGCACCTTTGCTATGCCCCAAGCCACGTCCACCAGCCAATCAGAACGACTATATGCACATTAATCCAACCAAGATGGTGGCCGGCAGCCTCGGAGCTGGAGCAAGCAGGAGGCTTGGTTGCCTGGGCGATGGAGGAAGCCAAGCTTCCTGCCTGCCCTGAGCCAGCTGTGGCCTCTGCTTATGGCAACAAAGTTTCAATTATAGAAGACAAATAAGTCCCAGATACCTGCATCCAGCCAGCCTCACTGGGAGCTTGGGTGGCTGGGGGCTGTGGCCAGCCTGCAAACAGCCATCAGCTCCTCACCCAGGCTGGCCACACCCTCATGGGTAAGGGTCCCCGCTGGGGGGCTTAGCCAGCCTGAAAACAGCCCTCAGCCTCTCACCCAGACTGGCCAGGCACCCCAGGGGGGACCCCTACCCTGAAAGGGCTGTGGCCAGACTGCAAACAACCATAAGTTCCTCACCCAGGCACTCCTATATAATAAAAGGGTAATATGCAAATTGACCCTAACAGCAGAACCACTGGGAATGACTGGTCACTATGACACACACTGACCACCAGGGGGTAGATGCTCAATGCAAGAGCTGCCCCCTGGTGGTCAGTGGGAGCTCTGCTCAGCCACAAACCAGGCTGATGGCTGCCAGTACAGCGGTGGTGGTGGGAGCCTCTCCCACCTCTTCAGCAGCTCTAAGGATGTCCAACTGCAGCTTAGGCCTGCTCCCTGCTGGCAAGTGGACATCCCCCGAGGGCTGCTGGGCTTCTGGGCTGCCAGAGGGATGTCTGATTGCCAGCTTAGGCCCAACCCCCCAGGGAGCGGGCCTAAGCCAGCAGGTGGTCATCCCCCGAGGGGTCCCAGACTGCAAGAGGGCACAGGCTGGGCTGAGGGACACCCCCAGGTGCACAAATTTTTGTGCACAAGGCCTCTAGTATATAGATATTTATGTTCTCTTTTCCTTCTTTTTTTTTTTCTTAAAAACATATTTTATTGATTTTTTTACAGAGAGGAAAGGAGAGGGATAGAGGGTTAGAAACATCATTGAAAGAGAAACATTGACCAGCTGCCTCCTGCACACCCCCCACTGAGGATGTGCCTGCAACCAAGGTACATGCCCTTGATCAGAATCAAACCCGGGACCCTGCAGTCCTCAGGCCGATGCTCTAGCCACTGAGCCAAACCGGTCAGGGCTCCTTCTTCTTCTTAAAGAAGTATTTTTAACACTAGAGGCCCGGTGCATGAATTCGTGCACTGATGGGGTCTGGCCGGGCGGCCCTGATGGGGGCCGATGGGAGGTGGGACTGCTGGGGGGAGGGGCCAAGGGAGGGCTCTAAGGCGTGTCTGGCCCTTCTCACTCAGTCCTGATTGGCCAGACCCCAGCAGCAAGCTAACCTACTGGTCGGAGCATCTCCCCCATGATGGTCAGTGCAGGTCATAGTGAGCAGTTGAGTGGCCTTAGTATATCATTAGCATATTACGCTTTGATTGGTTGAACAGATGACCGAACAACTGGACACTTAGCATATTAGGCTTTTATTATATAAGACTAGGGGCCCGGTGCATGAAATTCGTGCACTGGATGTGTGTGGGGGGGGGAGTGTCCCTCAGCCCAGCCTGCCCCCTCTCACATACTGGGAGCCCTCAGGCGTTGACCCCCATCACCCTCCAATCGCAGGATTGGCCCCTTGCCCAGGCCTGACGCCTCTGGCCTAGGCGTCCGGCCCGGGCAGCGGGGACCTGCAGTGGCAGCGGGGGGTGCCGCGATCGTGCGGGCTCCGCCCCTGCCCCTGCAGGACGCCTCTGGCTGAGGCGTCCGGCCTGGGCAGCGGGGACCCGCAGCTGCAGCAGCCCCATGATCGTGGGCTTCCCTTTAGGCCCAGGCAAGGGACCCCTAGCTCCTGGGACTGCCAGCTTCGACCGTGCCCAGCTTCCATCGCTGGCTCCACCCCTACTTCCTGCTATTACTGGCCAGGGCGGAAAAGGCGCCTGATTCTCCGATCATGGCTGGGACATTCTCCGATCATGGCTGGGACATTCTCCCCGCTGGGTTTCCAATCACTGTCAGTGGCAGGGGGCTTCTTCCTGCTTTCCCTTTGGCCTCCCTGCATTGTGCCTCCATATGCAAATTAACCACCATCTTGTTGGCAGTTAACTGCCAATCTTAGCTGGCAATTAATTTGCATATAGCCCTGATTAGCCAATGAAAAGGGTAGCTCGTACGCCAATTACCATTTTTCTCTTTTATTAGTGTTGATTCTTGTAATACTGCTTTGGTGATGATGAACTCCTTTAGCTTTTTCTTGTCTGGGAAGCTCTTTATCTCTACTGCAGTTTTAAATGATAACATTGATGGGTAGAAAGGTTTTGGTTGTAGGTTCATGCTTTTCATCACTTTAAATATTTTGTGCCAAATCTGTTTTTCAGAGTTCCTGTTGAGAAATCTGTTTTATGGGAGCTCCCTTGCAGATAACTGTATTTCTCTTGCTGCTTTTAAAATCTTTCTTTGTAATCTTTGGCATTTTAATTGTGTTTTAGTTTGGCCTCTTTGGGTTCTTCTTGCTTGGGACTCTCTGCACTTCTTAGATTTGTATGTCTATTTGGTTCTCCAGGTTAGGGGAGTTTTCAGGCAATACTTATTTATTTATCTTTGTTAATCCTCACCCAAGGATTTTTTCTATTGATTTTTAGAGAGAGTGGAAAAGAGAGGGAAAGACAGAGAGAAACATTCATTTAAGAGAAACACATCAATTGGTTGCCTCCTGCATGAGCCCTGACCAGGGCCCAGGCCAGAGAGGAGCCTGCAACCAAGGTATGTGCCCTTTACTGGAATAGAACCTGGTACCTTTTGGTCCACAGGCCAACACTCTATCCACTGAGCCAAACTGGTGAGGGCCAGGCAATATTTATTCAAATAGGTTCAGAGTCCCTTGCTCTCTTCTTTTTCTGATACCCCTATGATATGCTTGATGTTGTCCCAGAGATCCATGAAACTATTCTCATTTTATTTATTTATTTATTTATTTATTTATTTATTTATTTATTTATTTATGTATGTGCTTTGACTGGGTGTTTTTTGGTACTTTGTCTTTTATTTATTTATCTGTTAATCCTCATCTAAGGAAATTTTTCCATTGATTTTGAGAGAGAGAGAGAGAGAGAGAGAGAGAGAGAGAGAGAAGAGGAGAGACACAGAAAAAGAAACATTGATATGAGAGAGACACATGGACTGGTTGTCTCCTGCAGGTTTCCTGACCAGGGCCAGGGATTAAGTCTGCAACTGAAATACATGTTCTTGACCGGAACTGAATCTGGGACCCTTTAGTTCATAGGCCGATACTCTACCCACTGGGCAAAACCAGCTAGGGTGCTACCTTATCTTTTAAATCACTAATTTGATCCTCTGCTTCATCTAATCTGTGGTTGATTCATTCCAGTGTATTCTTTTTTTTTTAAAAAAATATATTTTATTGATTTTTTACAGAGAGGAAGGGAGAGAGATAGAGAGTTAGAAACATCGATGAGAGAGAAACATTGATCAGCCGCCTCCTGCACATCTCCCACTGGGGATGTGCCCGTAACCCAGGCACACGCCCTTGACCAGAATCGAACCCGGGACCCTTCAGTCCGCAGGCCGACGCTCTATCCACTGAGCCAAACCGGTTTTGGCTCCAGTGTATTCTTTACTTCAGTTATTGTATTCTCCATTTCTGACTGGTTCTTTTTATGTTTTCTATTTCTTTTTTAAAAAATCCTCACCTGAGAATATTTTTATTGATTTTAGAGATAGATAGATAGATAGATAGATAGATAGAGAAACATCAATGTGAGAGAGAAGCACCAGCTGGTTGCCTCCCATACATGCCTCAACCTGAGACCGAACCCCAAACCTAGTTATATGAACTGACCTGGAATTGAACCCACAATCTTTTGGTGCATGGGATAATTTTCCAATCAATTAAGCCACCCAACTGAGGCTTTCTCTCTCTCTCTCTTTTTTAATGCTTACTATCTCTTTGTTGAAGTTTTCAATAAGTTCTTTGAACATCCTTAAAACTAGTTTTTGAATTATGTATCTGGTAGATTACTTGCCTGCATTTTGTTTAGTTCTTTTTCTGGAGACTTTTCTTGCTCTTTAATTTGGGACATGTTTGTTTGTCTCCTCATTTTGGCTGCTTCCCTGTGTTTGTTTCTATGTGTTAGGTAGGTCTGCCATGTCTCCTAGTCTTGGAAGAGTAGCCTTATATAGCAGGTGTCCTGTGGGGCCCAGTGGCATAGTCTCCCTGATCACCTGACCCAGCTACTCCAGGAGTGTCCCTGTGTGGTTGTGTATGTCCTCCTATTGTAGTTGAGCCTTGTCTATTGTTGACATGTCAGTGGGTAGAATTAACCCACAGGCTGACTGACTGTGAATATTGGCCACAACCACAGCATAGAAACTGCTGTGCAGGGGCTGACCCCACGGAATGGGATTTGCCCCAGTGGGGTCTGGTGCCTACCAAAACCACATTTTGGGTATGCTGTTTGTAGAGCTAATCGGCTGGTACTCTGTTGTGGTCTGAAGCCGGTTACTGCCTGTGCTGCTTCTGGGGACTCTTCAGAGGAGCTCCAGTGCTGGTCAGTGTTGGCCACTGCTTATTACTGGCCCAGGGCTACCTGTTAGGAGCTACAAAGCTATCAATGATTGGTAGCTGCCTGTGATGGACCTGGCTATACATGAGAGAGGCCATGTTGTGAACCAAAGCCAGCTACCACCACTACTGGGCTTGCAGCTGCTCAGCACAGAACCCAGGGTCCCCGAGGCTTGCTGCAGCCTGCTGGATGCCCATAAGGCTCAGCTGCTGAAAGAGCTTTGGGTAGTATGCAAATGGGTGAGACATGGTCTCAGGGAGTCACCATGGTAGAGCAAGCGGTGTTCACCAGGTTAATGCCAATTCAGATTTGGCACCAGTGCTCAGCCTGGGGCCACTCAGCGAGTCACAGGGTACATTACACCTAGCCCAGGTGCTGCCCACTTGGGGCCTGCGGAACTTTGATAATTAAGAAAGATTGCAGTGTGGGCCAAGGCTGGCTGCCGGCTGCCGAAAGAACCTCAGGTGGTCACGAGTTGGGTGGTGAGGAGTCTCAGGGAGTCATCAGGATGGAGCTAGTGGAGTTCACCGTCTAATGTAGATTCAGATTTGGCTGAGCTGGAGGAGGACTCAACACAGGGACAATGGCAGTCATCACTTCAATCCTTGCTCTGAAGCCACACAACTCAGTTTCTCCCCTATGTCTCTGGCACTCCCCACCTCCACTGAGTCACTGTCCCTTTGCCAGAGCCCAGGGTGGGTGTCTGTCAGTGAGAGTCTGTGTGTGGGCCCCTTAAGAGGATGCCTGGGTTTCCAATAGCCCTCTGTCTTAGTCTCACCCACATGGACGAATCCTTGCTGATTGTTACAGCCAGATGCTTTGTGGGCTCTTTTGGCTCTAGTGCTCTGGACTAGGGATCTTGGGGTGGGGCTGGGACCCTTCACTCTGCAGGGGGGACCTCTGCAGATGAGATAACCCTCCTGATTCTCAACAGCCACATGTGGGTGTGGGGCTGTTAATCGGTGGGGTGCCCTCTGTGTCTCTGCCTGGTACTGGTTGAAGCGGAATTCTTGCGATGTCGAAAGGACAGAAATTTTCTTAGACTCGCATGGGGGGATGAGTGATATTTATTTTTGTGGAATTAAACCCCTGGTTTCCAAGGTCCTATTTCCTTCTCTCCTGCCATGGACAAGTCCAATCTTGTTTTCAGTAGGTCTAGTATTAAAGTCACTTCCCGGAGTTTCTTTCCTATTTTAAAGCACAGTCCAGTCCAGAATCTGGTTAGCTTAACTTGTGTTCCAGCTGCAGTCCATTGGGTGTGGGGGCTGCATGGCCATGGGCCATGCGGCTGCTAAGGCCACATGGTAGATTAGCACATGGACGAGTGTGGGTCATGAAGTAAGAGAGTGCAAGGGAGCAGGAGCGAAGCAAGAGAGCAAGAGAGAGGGAATTCCTTTTTTTTTTTTTTAAATATATTTTTATTGATTTCAGAGAGGGAGAAAAACATCAATGATGAGAGAGAATCATTGATTGGCTGCCTCCTGTATGCCCCCTCCTGGGGATAGAGCCTGCAACCCAGGGCATGTGCCCTAACTGGGAATTAAACTGTGACCTCCTGGTTCATAGGTCGATGCTCAACCCCTGAGCCAACCGGCCAGGCAGAGAGGGTATTCTTTGTCTGGGGTTTTAACTTCCAAGATTCCATGGGCTTGCAGTGGCTCCAGCAATGATCTTTTTCCCAGGTTAGACTGACAGGCAAGCACCTTCATGTCACCCCAACTTCACTGCCCATGCACCCATTATCCCCTTTGTTCAACCCCTTCATTAATACTAATAATTAGGTAATTATGATGATAACAGGACCAGCCTGCTTCTGCTCTCTGCCCCTCCTACCAGTCTCAATGTGACTTCTTGTTTATATCCTTAGTTATAGGACTTCTGTTTAATTGGTCTTCCTGTGGTTCTCTATGCTGATTTTTCTATAAATTAGTTGTAATTTTGATGTGCCAAGACCACGGCCAAGGTCATTAAGATTTTCTTTTCTGTTTTGTTCTAGAAATGTTATAGTTTTAACTCTTACATTTAGGTCTATGATCCATTTCCAGTTACTTTTTGTTTATGGGTCCAGGTTGATTCTTTTGCATATAGAGACCTAATTATTCCAGGACCCTATTGAATTGCCTTGGTATGATTGTGAACAATCAATTGTTCATATATGTATGGGTCTATTTCTGAACTTTTCTTCCTTATTCATTCAATTTGTTTATCTTTACACTAATATTTTTAATAAGTCTTGAAATCAGGTAGATTTAGTCTTCTAACTTTGTCTTTTCTTTTCAATGGTGTTTTGGCTAGTCTACATTATACTCCTTTTGTCTGTGCCAATATCACACTTTTAATTACTGAGTGGTTGTAATGTGTCTTGATTTTTATTAGTGCTAGTTCCTTCAGAGTGTTCTCTCAACCACTCAAAATCAGAGGCAGAGCCCCTCCCCGCATCTCCATGCTTGTATAATGCCTGAATTATTCTGTCCCCCAGGAGGGTCTAGGGGAGTACATGGGAGAGAGCAGGAGGGAAGCAGCCTGCTCTTTCCTCATGAGGAGATTTTACGGAAAGGCGCCTGCTGTGTAGTGAAGGAGCCAACTTCTGAATGGAAAGATATGATCAGATTCTGTCTAGAGTTCTCAAGGTCTAAACATTTCAGACATAAAGACACATTTGTTTTGTGAATGATGATAGATCACAAGTGAAGAGGTTGGGAGAAGTTCCCATGGGTTTTCTTTGAAATTCGTTCACAGCAGCATGATAGGATTTGTATAGAGAGAAAGTTTATTGGCATGTATTGAAGGAGAGGAGAGACAAGGTTGTTATTTTAGGCTGACATGTATGAGCTTACATGTATATGTTTCTTTTCTTCAAGGATTACAAAATGCTTCACAAATGTTAAACTGCCTGACAATCATTAATCCTTCTAGCACTCCTGTGCAATGAAGAATACAGTTGAATGGTTGAGATGAATGTAAATAGCCTCCCACCTATGCTTACCCATCCCCAACCTGAACAGTGAATGATGGAAGAACCCCTTTTTATGTGTTGTGGCATATTAATGGGGGCTCCAGAGTTCCTACGCAGGAACACCCACCACACATTATTTTTAATGCTAATTATATAGGAGCCTATTCTAATAGCCAGAGATATTTCTCTGACCAACTTACACATCATTTGGGAAAGAAATCCTGCAAGGGAATTCTGTTCAGATAAAAATATGTATTTTTTACATAAAATATTTTATGTAAATATGCACACATATATAAATTTACACATTTATAAATTGTTCTTTAGGAGACAGGAAGAACAACTGAATCATTTCCTTTATAGAAATTACTAGTGACCTGGTGCATGAAATTTGTGCAGGGAGGGGAGGGTTCCCTCAGCCCAGCCTGCACCCTCTCCAATTGGGGACATCCCTCTCACAATCTGGGACCACTGGCTCCTAACTGCTCACTTGCCTGCCTGCCTGATCGCCCCTAACTGCCTCTGCCTGCCTGCCTGATCACCCCCAACTGCCTTCCCCTGCCAGCCCGGTTGCCTCCAACTGCCCTTCCCTGCTAGCTTTATTTTGTCCCTAACTGCCCTCCCCTGCTGGCTTGATCTTGCCCCCAACTGCCATTCCTTGCAGGCCCGGTTGCCCCAACTGCCCTCCCCTGCCAGCTTGATTTTGCCCGGAACCGCCCCCCCCCCCCCCACCCAGGCCTGATCTCTGCCCCCAACTGTTTTCCTCTGCTGGCCAATTTGGTTCTGATTGGTTGGTTTCTGTGCCAGTCAGCATCAAAAGCTCTGCCTCCTAGACAGCCATTGGTTCTTCACAACACCCACATTTGGTTCTGATTGGTCGGTTCTTATGTCAATCAACATCAAAAGCTCCACCTCCTAGGCAGTCATTCGCTCCTCATAGCACCCTGATTCTGTTCTGATTGGTCAGTTCCTATGCCAGTCAGCATCTCTGGGCCTATCAACGGGGCTTAATAAGAAAGGTGGGGCTGGGTGCAGGCCTGGAGAGAAATGGAGGCACGGCTGCTGGCCAGACTGGGAGAGATAGAGAGAGGCAAGTGCTGATCAAAAGCTGCCACAGAGGCAACGGATCAGTCCCTGCTTCTCTCTTCAGGCCTCTCTCTGGCCCTGATTCACAGCCCCCTCAGCAGTCACCCTGCCTGCAGCGGAAGCAGTCAGCGCTGGGTTGCCACAGCAGGTCTGACTTCCAGTTGGTCAGTCTCGGTCTTGACCGGTCATTACAACCCAGGGTTTTTATGTATTAGGATAGAATTTTAGGGCAAGAAGGGAAATTTTAAATCATCTCACGAGCCCATTGATACACAGACAGATGACACCTTAAGCCCATAGACAAAGCAGGGCCAGGCCTAGTACCCAGCTCTCTGGACTCCCTGTTTAGAGCTTTTCCCACTAGAGTGGCAAAGACACAGCACACGTGTCCTAGCTCCCCACTTGCATGTCTATGGCAGACACCCAAAATTAATGGTTCCCACTAAACCTCATCATTTTTTTCCATGAGAGACTTGGCAGCCCTTTCATTCAATGGGTGTGAGCACAAGAAGAGTGGTGAAGGTGAGCACAGACTTTAGAGTCAGACAGATCAAGAGCAAATCCTGGGTCATTTCATTAATTGCTGGGAACTTATACAAAGCCACTCAGTCTTTCTGAGTCTCACTTTCCTCATTGGTAAAATGAGGAAAATTTTACAAAAGAGGAAAGTGAGGCTTGACTCAGTGGATAGAGCAGTGGTTCTCAACCTTCCTAATGCTGTGACTCTTTAATACAGTTCCTCATGTTGTGGTGACCCCCAACCATAAAATTATTTTCATTGCTACTTCATAACTGTAATTTTGCCACTGTTATGAATCATAATGTAAATATCTGATATGCAGGATGTATTTTCATTGTTACAAATTGAACATAATTAAAGCATAGTGATTAATCACAAAAACAATATGTAATTGTATATGTGTTTTCCAATGGTGTTAGGTGACCCCTGTGAAAGGGTTGTTCGAACCCCAAAGGGGTTGCGACCCACAGGTTGAGAACCGCTGGGATAGAGCATGGGCCTGTGGACTGAAGGGTCCTGGGTTTGATTCCAGTCAAGGGCACATGCTCAGGTTGCAGGCTCAATCCCCAATAGGGAGTGGGCAGGAGGCAGCCAGTCAATGATTCTCTCTCATCATTGATGTTTCTGTCTCTTTCTCTCTCTCCCTTCCTCTCTGAAATCAATAAAAAATATTTTTAAAAATAAAATAAAATGGGGCTAATAGTCACACCTCCCCCATTGGTCTGAGTGTAGGATTAACTGTGTCTAGTCATGTAAAACAGCACACTTCTGTAAGTGCTCAACATTTTTCAGCTTTGATTTTGATTATGCCATGATAGCATTGATAAAAATGACTCCATTGTGCTATACCACTATGCTACACTCCCATGTCATATCTGAAATAAAATGGATAATGCCATCTCTTTATCCATCCTCACATATGCACCTGAGCATAGTGTAGCTTTGCTCTTTTATCCTGTCTCTGCTTTCCTCAGCTTCTTGAAATTGGACCCACCGGTGTGCTTCACTACTGTTTGAGGCCAAGTCCAGATGGTACCATCCATAGCTGCGTGGGGCTGTGTCTCCCCAGAATTCATGTTACAGTCCTAACTTCCGTAACCTCAGACTATGCTCTTGTTTGGAAATAGGGTCCTTGCAAATCTACACTAATAAAGAGAAATATGTAAATTGGTCATCACTCCACTACACCCACCAGACAATCAGGATGAGTATGCAAATTAACCCACTAAAGATGGCAGGTTTATTTGCATATGCAGGCATGGAGTGAAGACTGAAGATGACTGAAGACTGAAGAGGCTTGGCTTCTCTACTGTTGCCAGAGCGGAGAAGCCAAGCCTCGCTGCAGCCAGAGGGGAAAAGCCTAGCCTCAAGGCTTGGCTCCTCTGCTGCGGCTGGACCAAAGGCTGGGTCCCAGGTACCAGCGGAAAACCAGTGCTCGCAGCCAGGGGAAGGAAGGCCTCTTGCACGAATCTTCATGCAAGATAAAGTCATATTGAGGTAGGGTGAGTTAAGATAAAGTTAAAGTCATATTGAGATAGGGTGAGCCCTAAATCCAATATGATTGGTGTCCTTATAAAAAGGGGACATTTGAACACAAACATGCACGACAGGGAGAATGCCACATGAAGACTGGAATTATGTTGCCACAGCCAAAGACTATCCAAGTTGGAGAAAAGGCCTGGGACAGATCCTTCTCTAGCACCTTCAGAGGGAGCATGACCTTGCTAACACCTTGATGCTGGACATGCAGCCTCTAGAACTGTGAGACACATTTTCTGCCGTTTAAGCCACTCAGTTTGTGGTACTTTGTTATGGCAGCCCCAGGAAACTAACACACCTATAAATGAATTTACTCCTCCTGGCCAGTTTTCAGGGGCTTGGTCACAATGACTAGACTTCCTGAGTTGCCCTCAGGTGTCTCCACTGCTGGGAAGCCTAGGGTTTGGAGACTAGGGACACCCCTCAGCTTCCCGTGTTGGCTTTTTCTGAACTCACTGAGTGTAGAGTGATTACTTGCCTGATCCTCTAGTTTCCCCTTCTAAGACTGAGGCTTCACCTGTCCCCAGCTTAGATGACTACTTGAAAACAGATCCTACTTGAGCATCGAAGATGTGGAAGGCAGGGCCTCTTCTGAACAATACTAGCCGGTTGTGGACTCCTGAGTACTCACTCTCTGCCAGGCTTCTACAGCCACCATTAGCCCCTCTGCCCACTACCTACTGTCAGACTTGTGCACTGACTGATTCAGGAATATGTCTGAACACGGGGTGCCCTTTTAGGTGCTGCTGGGACCACTTGGTTACTCTCTCCTGGTTCAGTGATGTCACCTTTTCCCAGGCCCCAGCTTGATTCCTGAGTTCTGATTCTATTGCCCAATGACCTGTAATAGCTCCCTGGGGAGTTCCCTGACAAAAGACAATTATCACCTCAAAGAAATAAAATATTCTGCCTAAGAATTCGTTGTATCATTTTATTGTGAAAAATGTCCATTGTAGAAAAATCAAAGAAGCCAAAAGAAAGAAAAAATAATAGCCTGTAATCACATGACACTGCTACTAATATTTTTGTTTATGTTATTTTAGACTTTTTTTCTCATTTCATTCTTTCCTTGTTTAATTACTTAATTTTCATGTTATTGAAGTAAGATGAGCACAGAATTGTAAAAAATCAAATGCAGTGGTTTCCTTTCTCTCCCTTCCCCACTCCCTCTGGAATCCCCACCAGAGACAGTTACTTTCAATTATTTTATCTGTCTCTTCTGGTCCTTGCGCATCTAATTATTTTCAAAATTTAGACATTACCTATTGACTGCCTATTGTGACAAAGATTTATCTTTCTTACAAAGTCTTTGTCTCTGAATCTCCTCCCCTACCCTCCTTCACAGTCACTCAATTTGCAAAAGCAATATTCAGTATATTAATATACATCTGCAGATAATCTTTGCAGCTGATAGTTGTGCACCATGATCATTTCCTCTCCGCCCCGCCCCCCCGCCTGCCCGCCGAAAGTAGCAGTTACCAGTCTCTTTTTTTGCTTAGTTTCTTTGTGTTCATTGCTAATGCTTTGCACACATCTCAACATGTCATCGCTTCACAGTGCAATTTTCCTCAAGGTGATTCACATCAAATAATCTATTGGTTCCATTTTTTTTTTTCCTCCAAAGACACCAACTGGAGATTACCTTTTTCTCCACCCTGTGCTAGTTGCCCTCTGTTCCCCTGTTGTCCTGGGATTTTTCTTTGCTCTTATTCTCGGAATTCCTTTTGTCTTTTTTTCTGTGTTGTATTCCTCCTTTCCTGGATGTCATGCCTTTCTCTTTCTTGTTGTACAAATGATGCTGTTGAGAACATTAATGTTCATGGTGTTTGGTGCACAATTGTGTGAATTTGTATTGGGCAGATGCATAGGAATGGAATGTGTTTTTTCAGCTGTAGTTGATACTGCCAGTTTTCCTACATAACTGCAGTAACTCACACTCTTACCAGGAATTTCAGCTGTTCCACAGTCTTACCTGTACTGAATAGTGTCATTTTAAATATTAGAGCCATTCTAATGGGTGCATATTGGTATTTTATTGTAGTTTTGTTATTGGAGGAATACCTGAGTGGGATTCCTCTGTTGCTTGTGGGAATGGGGTTCTTGGGGCACCGCTGAAATGAGCACTTACAGAAGCCCCCATGGAGAGTGAGATGTGGTAAAAGACTTTATTTGCATGATGGAGTTACATGCCTCGGGTTGTAAAGTCCCATGTCTCTTAATCCAGCCCTGGAGACGATGCAACTGGGGCTCCAGCAGAGCCAGAAGCAAAGCCAGTGTCCAGAGTTTTGGTTCCATGTTGCAGCCGGGTCCAGTTCAGCATTCAGGCTAATTAAAGTCCATCAGTCCATTGTGTGGAGCCCACATGGCCATGAGCCACATGGGATGCCCCCTGTAACAGGAGTCACAGGAGCGAAGGCAAGCAGGAGAGGCAAGAGCCAAGGGACAAACTGCCTTTGTTCAGAAGTTTAAATATTCAGGTTTCGAGCCCCAGCAGTAGGCATACCAATTCTGGCCAATTACTTATTCCCAGGTGTGATTGATAGACAGGTAAGCACCTCCCCACGCCACTTAGACCTTACTGGGCATTCGTCTAACCTGCCTTTGTCCAGTCCCTTCCCCCATCGATCAGCAGGGAACAGACTTGAATGTTAAATCACAGCTTTCTAGGAAAAGCTGTATAAATGGCATGCCTCTATTATTTAGTCTTCCCCTTACTCCTTTCCTGTTAAATAATAAACAGATTATTACAATGGTATCAGTTTCAATTTGCTTATACTTTATGACTAATTAATGATGTTAAACAGCTTTGGTTATTTGTGTCTTTATTTGGGGTGTCTATTTGAATTTTTGCCCATTTTTATATTTAGTTCTCTGTCTTTTCTTATTGATTTACAACAGTTTATTTTGTTCTACTTGCCTTTTATTGGCTTTATTTTTTTTCTTTTGATGACTTACTTTTTCTGAATGTACAGAAATTCTTAGCTTCTTCAGTTCATCAAGCTTATCCTTTAGGGTTGATTTTTAAAAATGTACTGTTAAAAAAATCTTTGCCTACTTAAGAGTCATGAAGATTCCTTTCTATTTATTTTTAAGAAGCTTTATTTTGTTAATTCTCATATTTAGTTTTCAAAAATCTCCCTGGACCAGGTTTTGGTCTATGGTGTAAAGTAGGAGCCACGATTGATTTTTTTTTTTTCCCATAGAGACAGCCAATTCTCCCAGCACCATTTATTAAAAAGACTACTTTCCCTAATACAGTATATGTGTGCATCTGTTTCTGAACTCTACTATCTTATTTGGTCTATTTGTCTATACTTTCAACAATATCATGTTAATTTAATTACTGAAGTTTTATAATAGGCTTGGATGTATGTTGTTGTATGTCTTCTGTCTTTAAGATAATGTCAGCCTCACATTTCCATGTTCGTCTCTTCCTATGCTAAACCAAACCAAACCAAACCAAACCAAACCAAACCAAACCAAACCAAACCAAACCAAAAACCAAACCAAACCAAACCAAACCAAACCAAACCAAACCAAACCAAAAACCAAACCAAACCAAACCAAAAACCAAACCAAACCAAACCAAACCAAACCAAACCAAACCAAAAACCAAACCAAACCAAACAAAACCAAAAACCAAACCAAACCAAACCAAACCAAACCAAACCAAACCAACCAAAACCCAAACCAAACAACAAAGCTCTGCTGGGATTTTGATTGGGATCATATTGCATCTATAGTTCCATGTGGTGAAAATGACATATTTATAACATTCCTTTTTTTTTTTTACATTTTTATTTATTGATTTTAGAGAGAGAGGAAAGGGGAAGAGAGAGACACAGAGAGAAACATCAATTTGTTGTTCCAATTATTTATGCATTCATTGTATGTAGCCTGAGTGGGGATCAAACCCACAACCTTAGCACGTCAGGACTATGCTCTAACCAACTGAGTTACCCGGCCAGGTAACTACAATGTTCTCTCAATCTATGAACATGGAATATCTCTTCATTTATTTAGGTTTTGAATATTTTTTTCTATTTTGTAGTTTTCTATATAGAGGTCTTATAAATCTTCTGTTTGATTTACTCTACATATTTTTTTCTGATGCTGTTATTTTCTAATTTTTTTTTGGTAATATGTAGAAATTAAGTTAATTTTTGCATATTGACCTTATAGTTTTCAACACTACTAAATTTACTTATTTATTCTAATAATTTTTTTTTGGATTTTATATGTACACAGACTTGTCTGCAAATAATGATAGCTTTATTTCTTCCTTTTTAACCTTACTCTCCCCTCTTTCTTGCCTTCTTGTAAGACCTTCTTGCTAGTTAAGATCTCTAGTACAATGTTGAACACAAGTGGTGATAGCAGACATAATTGTCTTCTTTTCTTTGAGGAGAAGAGGTTGAAATATTTTGCAATTAAATATGTTTGCTGAAGAACTTTTGTAAATTTTCTTTATTGAAAAAATTACCTTCTTTTCTAAGTTTGCTAGGACTTATTTTTAATCGTATTTTACGTTTAATCATTGAATTTTATCAAGTGTTTATTCCTTTTTCACTTTTTATTTTTAATTCTCACCCGAGGATATTTTTCCATTGATTTTTAGAGAGTGGAGGGAGGAAGGAAAGGGGTGGGAGAGAGAGACACAGAGAGAGAGAGAGAAAGAGAGAGAGAAAGAAACATCAATCTGTGAGAGACAACTCGATCAGTTGCCTCTGACCTGGGCCCCAGCTTGAACTTACAACCCAGGTACCTGCCCTTGACCATGAATTGAACCCAAAACTTTTCTGTGTTTGTGCTGACACTCCAACCACTGAGAAACACTGGCTAGGTCTCAAGTATTTATTCTTTAAAATTAGAGGCCTGGTGCACGAATTCATGCACCAGTGGGGTCCCTCGGCTTGGCCTGTGGAATTGGGCTGAAACTGGATCTCTGACATCCCTGAGGGGTTTCTGGATTGCAAGAGAGCACAGGGCAGGCCGAGGGACTCCACCTGTACATGATCAGGGCCCGGGAGGGACACAGGAGGTTGGCCAGCAGGGAAGGGACCGAGGGAGGTCTCCAGGGTGTGTCCGATCTGTCTCACCCAGTTTCTATTGGCCAGACCCCAGCAGCAAGCTAACCTACCAGTTGGAGTGTCTGCCCCCTGGTGGTCAATGCACATCATAGCGAGCAGTTGAGCGGCTTTAGCATATCATTAGCATATTGCATTTTGATTGGTTGAACAGCCAACCAGTCAACTGGACACTTAGCATATTAGGCTTTTATTATACAGGATATTTTTCTTTATAATTTTTGGTTTTCACTTCTTTAGAAATCTTTCATATCCAGATTTCATGAAGATATTTACCCATGATTTTACATATTCTTTCTTCTTACATCTAGGTCTTTAGTCCATCTGGACTCTATTTTTGTATATAGCGTGAGATAAGGAACTAATTTTACCTTTTGCCATACGGATAGTCATTTGTCCCAACATCATCTATTGAATAGTCATTTCCCCCCCTCACTCTTCATAGGGTTACCTCTTTCATATGCCAAATATAACATACATGTAGTGTACCTTTTCACTGTGCTCCCGATGACTTCCAGTCACCATCACTTGATCTCTGCCTGAGGACTTCCAGAACCACAGAAGCTGAAAAGTGCTGGGGAGTTGACAGCTGTGGGAACAGTTCACAACCAAAGTCAGAAAGAACTTGGCTTAGGAATATTCCAGTTCCCGCCCTCACTCCTCTGGTGGGATCATTCTGAGATGTTTTAGACCTTCTCACAGCATTCTCCCATGAAAAATCTTCCCATAGCCCACTGTCAAAGCTGGCTTAGTTAGCTATTCACCCTCTAGACTGCCTCTCTTCCTATCTCAACTCCTCACACCTCCCAAATAAACTGCTTCACCCCAAATCCTAGTCTCAGAGCTTGCTTCTAGAGCAACTACACTAACATGTGTGCACATGCTTCTAGGCTCTCTAACCTGTCCCATTGTCCTATTTATCTGTCATTGCCCCACTCAATTTCTTAAAGCTGAACTCATCCCCATATCACATGGCAAGTTTATCTAAAAATAGGCCTCTAAAATACTCATATTTCCCTCAACTTTTTTCTTTGCCGTGTGCTCTTACTGTTGGCCTTCCCCTGTGATTCATATCACCTGATTCCTTACCTTGTCACTCAGCACAGTGTCATTTCCCTGATATGACTTTAGACTTGCTTCAGTTAAGATAACTTGGATTTTCCATGAGGCTATTGTCTTTAATTGAGTAGATACCACACAGTCTATCATAAAAAAGTAAAACAAAACTGGAGGAAAAGGTGCAGATGATTGGTACTTATCAACATGGTGCCCTTTGGGGTCCTTTTGGGTTTTCATATTATGTCTTGAAGAAAAAGTTGGTTTCACTGGGTAAGAGCAGATAGAGTCATGTATTGATTTCACAATTTACTTTGTTAATCATATGCATTATTTACTTCTTTTTTGTCAGGCTTTGAAAGATTATATGTACCCTGCACCTTCTATCCCTGTACCTCACGGAAGCAATGTGACCTACACTTTTTGATCAGTCATTCTTCAAATCAGAGCACTTAGGAACAATATGAGAGGCACCATGGGAATGCTCAGTTTAACTATCTCTAGTTTCTTTGGAGGGATTAGGAATCAATTTCACAACCCACTGTATATCCTTTATGACCATATGTTGTGATTTGAACATAATTCTTATGAGTATGAGTGTAGTCATTCTCAACTAATACTTTTATTGTCTACTTAAAGTCTTGAGTTTAAAAAATACTGCTATAATTATAATTATTATATATAAAATCTGTATTGTGGACAAAAAAAAAAAAAGGATTCTATAGAAAGTAACCTCACAGGATGATCTGATCATAAATGTCTAATTGGGCAGGTCATGGAGGGTAGTTATGCTCCAGGCCTATAACTTCTTCAGTGAAAGGTTTTAAGCCAGCCCTGCATATTGTTCTAGGTTAACACAGCTCAGAAATACCAGAAGTAATACTGTAAAGGGGGAATTAATTCTCAAGAGAGCAAGCAATCTTGTTAACTATCCTGTAATTCAATCCCCATCTTGCTTTCTCCAATCTTCCTTGTGTCCCCTCCTTAATTCCAAATGCATAAAAGAAGCTGCAAAAGAAGCTGTTATTTTCTGGAGCATTTGAAATCTTGCCCCCCAGCATATGTCATCATTTTGGCTCAAATAAGCTCTTATAATAAAAATTCTCTACAGGTTTGGATGGACCTTGTAGGATCTACAGGACCTTGAAGACCTTATCCTAACAATCAGAGTTAGAAATCCAAAGTCTAGTGGCAGCAGAGCCAGAAAAAGGGCACCCACATTGAATTCTTAACGCTTTTTATTTAATTAAAGAAAGAAACTGGCCAAAATGGAGACACTTTAGCTAGGCAACATCACCAAACAAAACTTAACAACTTAATTGCCATTTCAGCCTCTCCCAGGCTGGGATTTAAACCAGTCTGAATTTTCTGGTCAGCACTAGTGAGGTCATCTGCCTGATAAGACTTTCCCTAAAGGAAGGTGACCTTGCCTGAAATGATCCACTCTTTTAACTTTCTGCCTATAAAAATTGTCTATTTTATACATCTCACTGGAGCAATTCATAAATCACTTAATAAAACCAATTAGATCTTCAGGTTTACTCTGTTGAGTTTTGTTCTTTAACAGTTTCTCTCTGGAAGAACTGCACATGACTACAGTGCAGTGAAAGAATTTAGAAAAGGAAGTGACCATACAGTTATAGGAAGTGGTACTCATATCAGGTAAGGGGCTTGGTACAGAGATATTAAAGGTAAAGAAGAGCCATCTAATATATTTTTCGGTCAGGTTTAAAAAAATGTTTTTATTGATTTCAGAGAGAGAAAGGGAGGGGGATAGAAACATTGATGATAAAGAAAACATTGATAGGCTGTCTCCTGCATGCCCCATACTGGGGACTGAGCGTGCAACCCAGACATGTGCCTTGACCAGGAATTGAACCATTATCTCCTGGTTCATGGAATGGTGCTCAATCAACTGAGCCACACAAGCCAGGCTCTTGGTCAAGTTTTGAGAGCACTGGGAAGTGCTTATCCTTTAAGAACTCTAACTCCACCAATTTCTATTTTCAGTTGTTTCTTTCTGGGCTCTATCAGGTGATCCTTTCTCACCTGAGTATAGTTTGGTTAAGCTAAGTAAGTGCCAAAAGTATAAGCTGAGTCCAAATTGTGTGGCCAATATGACAGAACTAATCTAAAGTTTTTCTCTTTTTTTTCCTTCTTTTTGCAGGTGGTTATGTTGTTGTTTATCTATAATAAACATTGTTATTGTGACCCAGGCACAGGAGTTTTACATATATGCATCCAAAGCTAGCTCAGATACTTTTTTCTTTTCTATTTTTGTATATTTTGTTGGAGTTACCAATTCATTTAGTTTGTCTTTCCACCTTTGTTTCAGCTTTTCAGATAAAAGGCTTTCATTTACTTCTGCTTTGAGGCTCTTAGGACAGTATTTTGTTATTTACAACAAAAGAGCAACCTGGTGAGTGCCCTCCTCCTCGGTTTCCTGTGGGGAACTGGTGGCTTCCCACCACATGGGGCCCAGCAGGCCGGCCAATGAAGGCAGTTCTCAGAGCTCCCTTTCCTGTTCCTGGTGCTTTAAATGACACTATCCCAACGAAGGGCCCCTGGTCCGACATGTGATGCGATTATTTCGGAAAGTCCTGTGGACTCCAAAGAACTGTAATTAAGGAGCAAGAGATTTCTTTTTACAGGATTGAAAGATGGTGCAGAGACCAGACCATTAATTTCTTTGTAGACCACATTTATCTGCACATTATACTGTCCTCTTTACATTTCTGTTCCTTGTGTTGAGGACTTCTCTGACGACCAAGAGCAAGTTCAGTAAGTGTTTGGATCACTCGGTCAGGATCAATCCCATGTGCAACGTGTCACCTGCCCTGGTTCTGACTTAGCAAGTGCCATCTGCCCCCAGGCCCACCTTGCCACAGGGAGCAGTCACTATTAATGAAAGCTTCTCCTTTCTTGCTATCTTTTCCCTGAGGAGGAGGAAGAAATTTCTCCTCTCTGTGCTTCCACACCACCGGCGCCTCCCTCTATGAGTAGCACTCACCACGCTGTGTGTAATTACCGCCTTTCTCATTTTCCCAGGCCACGTGGGCACACACAGTCTAACGATGGCACCACTCTCAGTGGAAATACTGCTTCTCTAAGCCTGTTCTTATCCTTCCTTTTACCCTGGGCTCTAATTATGTTTTGCCTCTGTAGTCTTCACAATGTCCTTTCTGTATGGCAATTGGCTTTTTGCTCCTGCCCCTCTCACCAGCCCAAAGTGGCAGTTCTGCCACCCTTACTACCTATCTAGGGCATAGAAGAGGCCCTCAACAACCATGATTGGCTACATGGGGAAGTTCTGGTGTTATCTACGTTTCTTCCCTTACCTCCTTGTTTTTGCTCCAGTTACCACCACTGGGTAATAGGCAGGGGCAGACTTTCATCTTCAGTTAGCAAGTATAATTCTTCCAGGAAAATATTAGCTGGTCAAAACTTTGGTCAAGAATAGTGCCCATAGATAGTATATTATTTTTAAAAAGTATATTTTTATTGATTTCAGAGGGAGGAAGGGAAAGGGGAGAGAGATAGAAACATCAGTGATGAGAGAGAATCATCGATCGGTTGCCTCCTGCATGCCCCACACTGAGGATCAAGCCCACAACACAGGCATGTGCCCTGACCAGGAATCAAACCATGATCGCCTGGTTCATAGGTTGACATTCATAGTCATGCTGGTTGGGCAAGGTAGTCTACTCTTTCATTTATACAGTCCTTCCCTGTAGTGAATTCCTACCAGACAAGTTTTCTCAAAGTTTGAAGGATATTTGGAATAGCAGCATCTACATCCCTTCACACCAATCCCAAGGTTCCAGACTCGAAACCTTCATGAATATGTTAAGCAGACAGGCTCATGATGTACTGGATGGGTCTGGGCCTGGGGTGGTCTGCCTAGGGCTCACCAGGAGTGTGTGGGTTCTTGACTCTGTGTAGGAAAGATTTTACAACACAAGACAAGGTGGTTTTGAGAGTATGTTTATTAAAGCTGAGGACAGCGAAATAAAAGGAGGGCTTAATTGAGATAGAAGAAGCAATGGGAGAAGAACAGTCAGAGAAAAGGGGCCTTGGAGACAGGGTCAGGGGCTTAGTCCGGGTGGAGTTGCCACTGCCCACTGCTACCCTGGTTGCAAGTCTCATGGCTGCCCTAGAGTATAGAAGAAAAACAGCAAAGATCGAAGGCATGGATGTGCTCTTGCCAGAGCGTGGTGTGGCTCCTTTGTCTTGAGGCTTTTTTCTCTCTTTGCCAGCTTGAATCCTAGGGGAGGGTTATGGGGAGGGTCTCAACAGAATATTCATTAGTTTTTCAGATGTGCCCTTCAATATGTTGATTCATCAAAATGTGTGCATAAAGGGGCCAGGGTTATTTTATGGTTAGTTTTACTTTTAAAGAATGCCATTGAAGAGGGACTGGGACCAATACCGGTCTTCCCTGGGACAGTCTGGAATGTGTAAACCATTTGCTCCTAAGTATCCTTGGTTAGGGAGATAAAGCCTTGTGATCTTTTAGCTGGCTATAAATTGCTCAAATGGTTTGATCTTGTCTAATTATTTTGTCTCAGTTTCTCTTATTCCACTTGTCAGGGAATTTCCCTGGCTTCTTACTATCCTGCCTCAATGACAAAGAAAGAAATATCTCAAGGAGTCCTTCTGCTCAACCACATGTTGCTAAGTGCTCGAATCTAGTAGATTCGATTTTCCCTCACCAATAAAGTACACAAGTGCAGCAGATAGAAGAGGAATCGCCAACCAGTCTTCAGACTTATGGATCCCAGAGACGGGCAAACTAGTCCTAGATGGCATGCTAGGAACCTGAAAGTTTATTGTAGCCAAATCTCTATGCAGGTGTGTTAGGATCACCATGGAAACAACTCTTAAACAATCAAATATAGTAATGACATGGAAATGAAAGAGATGGAATATAAGAAAAAACAATGGCAGAGTGGTCCCACAACCACCGCCATCTTTGGTTATAGAACTGTCTCCACACCTACATTTTGAGTTCTCAGAGAGGAGGTCTCTAGTATTATGTATCTCTGATTCCTCAAAATCTTGCACATTACATTGCATAGTGTTAGGGGGGAGCTTGTAAGTATTCATTAATGATTAATCAGAGGAGACAGGGAGAACATCCCTGTAATTGGAGTGGTCAAAGCAACTGGGAGGGCTCAGAGATAAACATTTCTACCAGAGGTCTGCGATGATTTCTGAGAATCCTGAAATGTGGCTGGGCATATAGTCTTGCCCCCACCTCTTCAGTTTATTTCCAAATGTTCCTGACTTCCTGGTTGAAAAATAATTTAGTAATTAGGTCCAAGAATAGTTTTAAGGGTGTATCATATTGCAAAACACAGATGAAAGCTTTGAAAAATTAAGACAGCTATTACAATATCTCCACCAGTCACTGTTCCCATCAGTAATACATTTGAAACGCACGTTTGGCATTGCATCTTAAACTGTGGCTCACATTGAATGGCTAGTACATTCCAGGTGGACTGGCAGCTCTGTCTGTGTGGCCTCTGTCACCGCTGTCATAGCTTCCTTTTCAATGTACCAGCATTCCTGGATTCCCTGCAAGTCTCCTCTCATCTTTGAAGACTACTAACTAGCTATAGGGCAGTTACTTTTTCTTCTCATGAAGATGGTGAGGAATAACCTAATATAGAATCACTGTGACACCTTGTGGGCATGGCTAGGGATTGCATCCCAACCTCCAATTATTCTGAATCAGCAATTTCAACAGACTGTCAAATAAAAAATATTTCAACAGCCAACACAACAACAGCCATTGGTGTGAATAAATCAAAATTATACCTGTGTTGTTGTTTTTTTGTCAGATCAGCAAAAAGCATATTCTTTGATGTGCCTCAGGATTTTAGAAATTAGTTTATGTGTGTGTGCCATGAGATCAAAAAGGTTGAAAATCGCTGATGTAACTAATAGCCCTGATCAGTCTTGACTTGGGGCAGACCACTGCTCACTCTTTTCCACGGAAAAGCCTCACTGTCCCCTTCTACTGTCTGGGGAGTCACTCCCTGAAGAGTGAATGCTCTGGAATAGGAGTCTGAGGGATTGGCATTCTTGATTCCATGTTAATGTGCCTCTGTCTTAAGTTGGGTTTTCAAGAAAGCTCTGCCCTGGAGATACAGGATTGGATCAGCATTAAAGTGTATTAGCTTCCCACAGGAGTTGGTGCCACTCCCAACTCGCTCCACCTCCCTTGGTAACTAAAGACTCAAGACAAAGGAGCCACACCACACTCTGGCAAGAGCACATCCATGCCTTACATCTTTGCTGTTTTTCTTCTATACTCTAAGGCAGCCAAAACCAGCAGTACAACATCCCCCGAGGGGTCCCAGATTGTGAGAGGGCGCAGGCCAGGCTGAGGGACCCCACCGGTGCATGAATCCATGTACCAGGCCTCTAGTATGCATATAAGATCTTTGGTTAATCTCTTCCCATCCTCCCCGCTTCCCTCTGAGATTCATCAGTCTGTTTCATGTTTCCATGCCTGTGCATTGGGTGTCTACCCACTGGTGGCCAGTGCATGTCATAGCTATGAACAGTCATTTGGTCACTTAGGCTTTTACTAATATATACTAAGTCAGACCACCAAGCACTCCGAAGATGTAGAAATTCACCTTTATTCCAAAAGCAGCGCTGCTGGCTGGTATATATACCAGGCCTCTAGTATATATACACACTAGAGGCCCGGTGCATAAAATTCATGCACTGGAGCAGGGGGGGGGGTGTCCCTCAGCCAGGATTGCGAGAGGGCACAGGCCAATCCGAGGGACTCCACCAGTGTACGATTGGGGCTGGGGAGGGATGTGGGAGGTTGCCAAGTGGGGAGGAACCACAGGAGGGCTCCAGGGTGTGTCTGGCCTGTCTCAGTCAGTCCTGATCAGCCGGACCCCAGCAGCAAGCTAACCTATTGGTTGGAGCGTCTGCCCCCTGGTGGTCAGTGCATGTCATAGCAACTGGTTGACCGGTCGACTGTCTGCCCTCTGGTGGTCAGTGCATGTCATAGTGAATGGTTGAGTGGCCTTAGCATATCATTAGCATATTACCCTTTGATTGGTTAAACGGATGACCGGACACTTAGCATATTAGGCTTTTATTATATAGGGTAATATTGAAAGTTCTAGCCAGAGCAATAAAGCAAGATAAAGATATAAAAGGCATTCAATTAGGGAAGAAAAAAGTCAAACTGTCACTTTTTGCAGATAACTTGATGCTATATATAGAAAAACCTAAAGACTCTACCAAAAAACTACTGTAAACAATAAACAAATACAGTCAAGTTGCAGGGTACAAAATAAATGTGCAAAAATCCATTGCCTTCCTATATGCCAACAACAAAACTCCAGAAAAAGAAATGGAGAAAACAATTTCTTTTGCAATAGCAACCAAAAGAATAAAATACCTAGGAATAAACTTAACAGAGAATATGAAAGACCTATACACTGAAAATTATAAAATATTATTAAAAGAGATTGAAAAAGACACAACGAAATGGAAAAATATCCTGCGTTCATAGTTTGGGAGAATCAACGTAGTTAAAATGGCCATTTTACCCAAAGCATTGTACAGATTTAATGCAATCCCCATCAAAATCCCAATGTCATGTTTTAACAAAATAGAACGAGAAATCATCAGATTTGTATGGAACCACAAAAGACCCAGAATAGCCAAAGCAATCCTGAAAAAAAAGAATGATGCTGGAGGTATCACGTACCTGACTTCAAAATGTACTGCAGAGCTACTGTTATGGCAAAGTAACCAGAGATGGGAAGTCAGACCACCAAGCACTCAGAAGATGCAGAAATTCACCTTTATTCCAAAAGCAGCGCTGCTGGCTCAGAGGAATCAGTTCCCAAAAGCTGAGCATTTTTATCCTGCTGAACCCAGTCTTATATAGACCCAGATTCTATTTCTTGCTTCCAGGTCTTTGTGTGGGTTTTTATAAAAGCTATTTTATAATAGCAGACCCCTGGATGACACCAGCTGCTAACATATGGGGAATTAGTTTCAGCAAAGCCCTGCAAACTCATTGTTCCAGGATGTGGGTCTGCACAGTGCAGCAAGCAGGGGCCAGGCTGATTATAGATAAGCAAACATCCTGTTACTGCAGAGGTTGAGTTAAGCTGCCCTTACAAGGGGGCTCAAGCTGCCTTCACACTACAATAATCAAAACAGCATGGTATTGGCAGAGAAACAGATATACAGATCAATGGAACGGAATAGAGAGCCCAGCTATAAAACCACATGTATATGGACAGATAATTTTTGACAAAGGATCCAGAAATGCACATTGGAATAAGGATAGTCTCTTCAATAAATGGTGCTGGGAAAACTGGAAAGCCACATGCAAACGAATTAAACTGGATTGCAGTTTATCCCCATGTACAAAAATTAATTCAAAACAGATAAAAAACTCAAACATAAGACACGAAACTATAAGTCATATAGAAAAAAATATAGGTACCAAGTTAATGGACCTCAGTGGTAGAGACCAAAAGGCAAGGGAAGTAAAGGCAAAAATAAATGAATGGGATTATATCAAACTAAAGAGCTTTTGCACAGCAAATGAAACAAACAACAAAACAAACAGGCAGCCAACCAGATGGGAGATGATATTTGCAAACAGTAGCTCTGATAAACGTTTAATTTCCAAAATATATAAAGAACTCATAAAACTCAACCCCAAACAAATAAACAATCCAATAAAAAAGTGGGCAGAGGACCTGAAAATACACGTCTCCCAAGAAGACATACAAACAGCCAATAGATATATGAAAAGATGTTCAACCTCACTTGTGCCGAGCCAGCTCAGACAGGTTTGGTGAGTCTGAGAGGGGGCGGTGAGGGATTGAGAAAAGACAGACAAGAGGATAAATCTGGGTCTGGGTGGGATGCTTTCCTCTCTGATGGAGAGCTAGCGACAGCACCACAGACTACAAGGCGTGTCTTTATTTTATAGCCAGAGTCCACGAGGCAAAGTAAGGGCGTGGTCAAGATGTTTACAACATTCTCTTGGGTTTTGATCCTACTCAATTACATGCACCTGAACTCTATCAAGCCCACATTACTCAGACACATGGGGCCAACTGTTCGGACCATAGGTTCAAGCTTACAACTATAGCTGTTGGCTATAATTGTGCCGGGAGGGCTCTGCCCTCCAATCTGGGACTTGCATGTGGCAATGAGAGGACTGTGCCCTCTCATCAGTCCGAGGCTTGAACCTGTCCAAACACTGTAGCCGCTCTCCACACTCACTGCCAATTAGGGAAATGCAAATTAAAACTACAATGAGATACCACCTTACACCAGTTAGAGTGGTCATTATCAACAAGACAAGCAACAACTAGTGTTGGGAGAGTTTGTGGAAAAAAGGGAATTCTCACTCACTGCTGGTATAACTATTATGGCAAGCAGTCTGACAATTCCTCAAAAAATTAAAAATAGATCTAACATATGACCCAACAACCCCACTCCTGGGTATATACCCAAAAAATTCGAAGTCATTTATACGCAAAGATATATGCACCCCGATGTTTATTGCAGTATTATTCATGGAGGCCAAGACTTGGAAACAGCCAAAGTGTTCTACGACAGAGGACTGGATAAAGAAGATGTGGTATATATTCACAATAGAGTACTACATGGCCATAAGAAAGGATGAAATAGCATCATTTACAACCACATGGATAGACCTTGAGAACATTATGCAAAGTGAAACAAGTCAGACAGAAAAGCTAAGAACTATATGATTTCACTTATACGTGGAATATAAAACTGAAACTTATGAACACAAACAGTAGTGTGGTGGCTGCCAGAGGGAGGGGGTGGGGGAGAAAAGGATCCTAATATGAGGTGACAGGAGAAGATTTGAATTTGGGTGGTGGGCACATGGTTCTATATACAGATTTTGTAACTTAGTAATCCATACATGAAACCTTTATGTTCATGTTGACTAATGTCACCCCAATAAAATTTAATTAAAAAAATAAATAAAAGTCATCATGAAAAATATAAAAGAACTACAGAACAAAAATGGGAAGAATGCTACATATTTCCAGTAGAGGACACTTTTCATTTGTCCTTGCAGAGTATCTGCCTATGTCATAAGGAAGCACACCTGTCACAGTCATGTGGTCACGCTGCTGCCCTGAGTCCCCCACAGCTATCAGCCAGGAGGGGAGGGTTTCCTCTTGTCCCAGGACCTCACTTTCCATCAAAGCTCAAACTGCTGTTACAACCGTCTTGTGCCCCTAAAAAGGAATAGGTAAGTCAGGAGTCAGAGGAAATTTTGCTTTCTGGGAAATGACTTACTAATACATTAAGAAATTCCAATGAATTTCAAAGAAAAGATCTGACTAGAGGGGCCGGCTGTAGAAGAAGGTGATTGTGATCTGAGGGTTTTGGCCCATTTCTGGTACAGAACAATCAAGAAATCAGGTCTATGGAGCTGGCGTTGGCTCCAGCAAGGGTCAGGTACCGGCTGCATCTCCACCAGCCTCTCTGGTGTCTGTGCTCCCTCCTCCTGGGCTGCATCCTGCAGAGCTTCGGTGGAAGTTCTCCCTGATGAGGTGATCACCGTGAAGCAGCACAACCACGCTAACCTCAAATTCTACTTTGAGTTGGTGGTTTCCAGCGTAGGGCAGGTGGACAGCCAGAGGAAGACCATGTATATAGGAAGCCAGATGTTTTGACAAACATCCCCACCAACGATCTGAATATTCTGAATGTCTGTGGCATCGCGGGCTTATCCATCTGCACACCCACACGTCTGCCGGGGACCAGCTGCAGCTCTATGCTTTGTGGGGAGGCCTACATGCTCTCAACCATCAGCTCTCCTGTTAGTGGCTGTGTGATAACTCTGTTGGTTGAGTTGAGATGTCCTCTGATGAGAAGTTTGGGGAGCAAGGCTCTCTTTGACATTCTGTAAGGTTTCAGGTTTATGGGGGCTTGGCATCAGTTTTCCCTTCTGAGGAGCAAATTGAATGATAAATTCACAGGTCTTTGTCAAGTCTTGGCAAATAGACACTGCTTCATGTCACAGTGTGGGATATACTAACTGTTGACAAACACCCTGTGATAAGTCTCATACAGAACATTGTTTTCCTTCATGTGCAGAGGAAATTCAAAAGGAATTTCAGTTTTGCCACTGAGGAACTTTCCTGGTTTCACCATTTCTATGATACTGTTGATAATCTGGATAGGTTTAACCAAATTATAGAAAGCTTTGAATACACCCCGCCCTTGGCACTGAGCTGGAGGTTCACCATTCCTTCCATGTCAGGAGGTCTCCTGGTGCTGGGCAGAATCCTTCTCAGAAAGGACCACACACCGAAGAGCACTTCCCTGGCATGATAAGCCATGTTCTCTCTTTACAAGACCAGTGCTCTAACCACTGAGCTATGGAGCCAATGTTCTCTCTTTAATCTTTAATGTCCAGGGGGTCTCCGTTTTGAAAACTCCACTGCAGGCTCCTTAGGTGTGTACTGCTTACTTTTAGAGTTTTTGGTAAGCATTTTCCTATGCCATTTAGTAACCTTTTAAAGTACAATCTATAATAATAAAAGTGTAATATGCTAATTAAACCGGATGTCCTTCGGGCGAAGCCGGGGCTGCGAGGGAAGCTGGGGTCCTGGGTGCCAGAGGGAAGCCGATGCTGGCAGCCAGGGGAAGGAAGGCCTACTCTTGCACGAATTTCATGCCTCGGGACCCTCGTTTTTCAATATCAGTGTAGTATTCCATTATATGAATGCATCATTATTCATATTCTAATTGGCCAGTTAAGTTGTTTATCAACTTTTTTGCTATTATAAATAAGACAGCAATAAAGATAATTACCAGTGTTTATAAAACTTGATGTATCTCTGATTCTTTTCCTTGAGGATTAATTCCTAAAAGTGAAATTTTTGAACTTAAGGATTTCAATATTTTTAAGTTTTTTGATACACATTACTAAATTTTCCTTAAGAATTGCACACCAGTTTGCTATCTTATCATCAGAATATAAAATTCAAGATTTCTTCATGCTGCTGTTAAAAAAAAAGTCTTTGCTATGCTGATAGACCACAAAGGCGTTTTTCACTGTTATTTTAATTAGAGTTTGCTAGATTGCTAAGATGGTTTAATATCTTACCATATACATAATACCCACTTGTATTTTTGGTGTTAACTCCTTGCACATGATTATAATGAGTGAGAAGGACCTATTCTGCCCAGGTGTCTATATGTCACAATGCTTAAAAGACTTCTTCAATTGCAATCTATGTAATTATCAAGATAATTTGCTGAAACAATATATTGATTGAGTACACATTATCTATGTAATCTCCAGTAGGATTTTAATATGGGTACTTAAAATATTGTTAAATAATGAATGCTCAAAAAATTCTCTTTACAGCTGCTGAAAATAATAGCTATCATTTATTTTATACTTGCCAAGCACTTTAGAAACATTGCCTCATTTACCAGCCTCAGGAAGTAGGCATTTGATTCTGTGTTTAAAATGATTGAGTAAGCCTTGGACATCCCAGGCACGTTGGCCAGGGTTACACAGTTATTGGGTGATAAAGCCAGAACTGAAGCTCACTTTAAAGTTGACTTTAAAGTCCACCTTCTGAACTATTATGCTCTAGGGCGGTGGTTCCCAACCTTGGCTGCACATTAGAATCACCTGGGAATCTTTTTAAAATCCTGATTTCTGCGCCTCATCCTCCAGAAATCCTGTTTCTTTGTTACTAATGTTTTGGCCCCACCCCATAACAAAGAAACAGAATTTCTGGAGGATGAGGCCCAGAAATCAGGATTTTAAAAAGATTCCCAGGTGATTCTAATGTGCAGCCAAGGTTGAGAACCACTGTCATAAAGGCTTCCTAAGTAATTGTAATCTGCAGCCAGGGTGGAGAACTGCTGTCAGTAATTATTAGCCAGTGTGGCTAAGGAAATAGTCCTGATTTGTCAAATTCTTGTTCTCAATGTTCCGTGCTATTGATATCTTAACCTGTGTGTTGGAACAAGTCCCTTTCTCTCCAGTCAATTTAGCATTCTTCTTACCTACTATTCTCTCTCTCTCTCTCTCTCTCTCTCTCTCTCTCTCTCTCTCTCTCTCACACACACACACACACACACACATACACACACACACACACACACACTAGCTCAGAATCTCTGTTCATACAAGCAGTAATAGAAATGCCAGATTCTAACTGGGGTGTATTCTCTAGATGCCAAGGTCAAACACAGAGGTAGACTATCACTTATCCAAAGCCCGCAGTGGATCAAGCCAAGAAAGAGGATTTGAAAGGCAAATCTTAGGAGAAGCTGAATCAAAAGTTTGGCAGGGTGTCTTGTACCTAAAGAAGCAAGACAGAAAGAGAAAACGTTGGGATGAGGCATCTGGGGACAGGAATTTTTATAGAACTTTGGTGATATTGGCTGTGAGAAGAAAGGGAACATGATTAACACAGAGGCCGTTCACTAACATTTCAAAAACATTCAGTCAAAGTTAAAACTGGGATATTGAACATACAAATTAAATTCCAGATTAAAAAAAAATTTGAAGGTTTGGCAACACTAAACTACAATCCGTTGCCCTGGGTAGTAGCTGTCTACTTTCAGCAGGCCAGGGCGTCTCGCTCCTCACAGCCCCTCCAGGGCTCACAACACTTATTTATGATGTGACTGCCAATACTGACATCTGTTGGAATTTGTGACTTCTGATTTAAGATTTCAAACCAGCCTGGATATTAAGTAGTCATTGAACACTAAGTTTTTATTATTGATTTTCATGGTAGCCTTTGCTTCTGTCCAAATATCCCTACAAGATGTTATGGCTGCCTGTTCCGTTAGTTCATTGCACTGGCTGCACAGTGCTACACCCCTTACCTCTCTTTCATTTAAGTGCTGCCTTCTGCCCTGCTGTGTTCTCTCCTGATTGTGATCTGTCTGCATAGTCAGCATTCAGTGTTCAGAGTCGTTTTCTTCTCAGAGTCTGTGCAGGGGATGGATGCATCCTCCATGGTGTCACATCATGGAAACTCCTGCATAACCATATAACTACCCCTTCATGGCACCAGATAACAGGCAAAACATGCGGGCTACCCAGCATGTTTTGCCTTATCTTAACCACCTTTCCTAGTAAACTTTGATAGGTAAATTCCTAGAAAAAGTAATATGAATTTCCAAAGGATAAGCTCCCCACTCCTTTTTTTCTTAGAGTTGGCTTAGCTTATTTTACTGAAGGTTTGTTTCTGTATTTTTTCTTTAAAGATATAATAATCAATTTCTTTAAGTTTGGCTGACCAGTTGAGGGAAAGGGCTAAATATTTTGAACTTTGTACGTCTTCTGGTAGGGCCTGTCCTCCCTAAAGATATCTGTTAAAGCAAAGGAAAGAAGATCAGATTTTTAAAAAAAATTTTATTGATTTTTTTACAGAGAGGAAGGGAGAGATATAGTTAGAAACATCGATGAGAGAAACATTGATTAGCTGCCTCCTGCACACCTCCTACTGGGGATGTGCCCACAACCAAAGTACATGCTCTTGACTGGAATCGAACCTGGGACCTTTCAGTCTGCAGGCTGACACTCTATCCACTGAGCCAAACTGGTTAGGGTGAAGATCAGATTTTTTATAAAGTGTTTCCTTCAGGAAGAGCAAGCCAATCTTGAAGTCTTTTTGCCTCTTACAAAAATAAATAAGTGATTAAATAAACACACCAATAAATACTAGTACATGAAGCTCAGAGAAAGTTGTTTCCATTTATAGGTTGAAAATTCTAAATTTTTATAGCCATGTACTTGAAGTGTATTTTATTCATTCTCTTATATATTCTAAGTGTTAAGAAAAAATACTCAAAACTTGTATATAAGGTAAAGAGATGACCTTGTCCGTTTGTTGTCATACCCAAGCATTTTTAGGGAGTTTGCATCTTTGTTTCACTTACTATTTACTATTGGTTAGGGCTCAGATTTTATTACATTAGATGTTAACTTGTAGATTTATATGCTAGAAATAATTTTTGTCCAGTAGAGATGCACATGATTTTTTCTCTTTTAGAAAAGATAGTGACAAAAGTTATGGTTTCATTGTGCTGTAGATCAGTAACCAGTTGTGCAGCTAACCTAACAACCTTAGTATAGCATTATTTCTTGCAGTGTCTAGATATGTTCAGTCTCTCCAATTCTCTTTGAACCAGCTTTACAATTTTGCTAGTTCCTTTGTTAATGAGAGAAGCAAAGTTTTGCAGCCCATTCATTCTATATTTCTATGAGAGCCATATTTTAGACTTTAAAACATTATATGTTGACACTAGCCTTATTCCCCAAAGAAATTTTTGATTTTATTAATCCTCACCCAAAGATATTTTTCCATTGATTTTTTTAAGAGAGAGTAGAAGGAAGAAAGGAAGGGAGGGAGGGAGTAAGAGAGAGAGAGAGATTGAGAGAAACATCAATGTGAGAAAGACATATCAATTGGTTGCCTCCCACAGGCAACCCAGCTGGGGCAGGGATCAAACCTACAACGCAGGTACGTGCCCTTGACTGGGAATCGAACCCACGATCCCTCAATGCGCAGGCCAAGGCTCTAATCACTGAGTGACACCAGCCAGGGCCCCAAAGTAATTCTAGGTAGTCCCAATCTGCTGCTCACACACAGAGCTTCTTGGTTGTCGTGAACTGTAGTTAATGGACAAGATGAACACTTTGTTAAGAAAGAGATAATTGGTCAATTACCATAGTTATCACAGGCTCACGTTTGCTGGGGATGCAGAATATTTGCTGCATTTCTCTCCTGACACATGAACGTTTCTGAAGTTCCCTTCATCTACTCTATTCCATTTTCACACATCATAGGATCTGAGAGGGGGAGAGAGGCTCAGAAAGCTAACTGGCCTTTCTACTAGGAAGCATCAATAAAATAAGGCTTTCTACCAAAGATGTTCCTGAAAGGTTTGGTATAGATTAAAGTAAAAAAATATTCAAATGAGCTGGAAAATTTGTTTTATTGTAAAAAATATGCATTATTTAATAATTGTAAAGAAATCACAGGGGAGCTCTGTTTTAAAATAGTGTCAGATTCTGTTTAAATATCTTTAGATGGATTTTTAAATGAAAAATATATCATCTCTACCAAATATTGGGATAGGTTTGGAAAATAAAATAGTGATGAATTGATACTGTATCTGCAAAATGATACAGTAAAAAGTGAAAATGCTTTGCAAACTATGTAGTGTTATATTTTGACACAAATGTCATTTATTATCAATATAAAGAGTGTCCCAAAATTCACACAAGAAGTAATTTTGATAGAAAACAAAATTTATAATTAAAAATTGTTTATAATTAAAAATTGTAAATTTTTTATTGATTCATAAAGTATACAGTATAGGGTTATGTATGGAATAGGATATCGGGCAAAATATCCACAACATGTCACTGTTTGGTGCGGATTTTGGGCTGGAGGTATCATCTGACCATTCTTCGAAAATGCGGCTGCTCAGGCAATAACAGTTAATGGTGCTCGCTATCACAACATGATAATCCAGTTTTTTTGAGCCTAAATTGCAAGATATGGATGTGGACGACATGTGGTTTCAACAAGATGGTGCCATATGCCATACAGCCCGAGAAACAATTCAATTACTACATGAGTCATTTCCTGGTCGTGTAATTTCCCGTTTTGGTGATCAGAATTGGCCGCCCAGATCATGCGATTTAACGCCATTGGACTTTTTTCTTTGGGGTTTTTTGAAGTCTAAGGTTTATACCAACAAGCCCAGGACCACACACCCCTTGAAGGCGGAAATTGAGCGCTGTATCAATGAAATTCAGCCACATTTATGCAAAATGGTCATGGAAAATTTCAGTAAAAGAGTGTGTGCATATGTGCCAGCAAAGCCGTGGAGGCCATTTACCCGATATGCTATTCCATACATTACCCTCTACTGTATACTTTATGAATCAATAAAAAATTTACAATTTTTAATTATAAACTTGTGTTTTCTATCAAAATTACTTCTTGCGTGAATTTTGGGATTAAATGTAACCTAAAATATCCAGTTATCACTGAGGGAATCATCATTCCTTTCATAGCTAAATAAAATAACTTGAGTCCACATCTCACATTTGATTTTATTTAGTAAATTCTGTCCCCTCTTAAATGTTTCTGAGAATTCCCAGTGAGCGTATGTCAACTGTAAACTCCAGTCGTCAGCTTATTTTGGACTGCTCCTGACTATTGGGTTCTCTTCCATTTCCTCCCTATGCCTCTCCATTGCCTTCTGTTTTTTGTTGGTCTAATTCACCTGTCAAAATAACCACAGCCCTTCCTTAATTTCCCAAGAAAATGCTAAAATGAATCTTATGCTAATTTAGTAGTTAATAAAGGTCTGCTGAAACCATGAAGAGGAATTAAGATACAAAATAGGAAACAACTCAAAATACTCTGTTCTCAGGCATGCCTCACATATTTCTGGAGTCCACTTTTCCTTGCCAGGGTCCTTTCTTCCATCTCTTTTTGCCCTTTTCCCAAAGGGAGCTGATAATCACTTAAAATGATCTCATACTCCACCTCACAGAGAAGAACCTTTGATATTATCCTATCTAATAAAAGAGAAACATGGTAATTAGCCGTACCTCTGCTACCCTTCCAATTGGCTAATCAGGGCGATATGCAAATTAACTGCCAGCCAAGATGGCGGCCAGCAGCCAGGCAGCTTGAAGCTAACATGAGGCTTGCTTGCTTCAGTGACGGAGGAAGCTAACGTTCTCTGCTTTCCGCTGCCAGCCTCTGAGCTTGCAGTTTGAAACATTGTTACAAATATAGAAGCTAAACAAAACCCCAGAAACCTGCTTTCAGCCAGCCGGGATCTCAGAGCTGGAGTTGAAACAGTGTTTCGATTATAGAACCCAAACAAACCAGATACCTGCTTTCAGCAGCAGAGGCCTCAGAGCTGGAGCCAAGCCTCAGAGCTAAATCTGGCCCAGAATAAAAAAGAAAAGAAAAAAAGGAGCGGTTGGGAGCTTCAGTCACCCACCAGCCTGAAAACAGCCCTCAGCCCCTCACCCAGACTGGCCAGGCACCCAAGCGGGACCCCCACCCTGATCCGGGACACCCTTCAGGGCAAACCAGCCAGCCTCCACCTGTGCACCAGGCCTCTATACTATATAGGAAAAGGGTAATATGCCTCCCAGCACCGGGATCAGCGGAGCTGCGAGGCCTCCTGGCACTGGGATCAGCGTGACAGGAGGCAGCGCCCAAACCCCCTGATCGCCCTGTGGCTCTGTGTGTGACAGGGGTTGGGGCCACAACCTCCCTATCCACCCTGCTCTGTTCATGACAGGGGAAGGTGCCCCAATCCCCTGATCGGCTCTGCTCTGTGCCTGATAGGGGGGAGCTCCCCAACCCCCTGATCGCCCTGCGGCTCTGTGTGTGACAGGGTGCGGTGCCCCAACCCCCCCCACCCCCGCCCCACAGGCCCTACTCTGTGTGTGACAGGGTAGAGCCATAACCTCCCCATCGGCCCTGCCCTGAGTGTGACAGAGGCGGCGCCCCAACCCCCTGATCTGCCCTGCTCTGTGTGTGACAGAAGGCGGAGCCCCAACTCCCCTATTGGCCCTACTCTGTGAGTGACAGGGGGGAGCTCCTCGACCCCCTGATCGACCCTGCTCTGTGTGTGACATGGTACAGAGCCCCAAACCCCCTGATGGGCCCTGCTCTGTGAGTGACAAGGGGCAGTACCCCAACCCCCTGATTGGCCCTGCTCTGTGCGTGACAGGGGGTGGCGCTGCAACCTCCCCATCAACCCTGCCTTGAGTGTGATGGGGCGGTGCCTCAACTCCCCAATCGGCCCTACCCTGAGCATGACTGAGGGTGGCATCGCAACCTCCCGATCTGCCCTGCTCTGTGCATGACAGGGGGCGGTGCCCCAACTCCCCAATTGGCCCTGCTCTGAGCCCGACCAGGGGCTGCACCTAGGGATTGGGCCTGCCCTCTGCCACCCGGGAGCAGGCCTAAGCCAGCAGGTTGTTATCTCCCGAGGGGTCCCAGACTGCGAGAGGGCACAGCCGGGCTGAGGGACCCCTTCCCCCCCGAGTGCACAAATTTTTGTGCACCAGGCCTCTAGTACTATATAATAAAAGGGTAATATGCAAATAGACCTAATGGCAGAACAAGAGAATAACCAATCAAAGCGTAATATGCTAATGATTAAGGCTGCTCAACCGCTAAGGCTGAGACTGCTCAACCTCTCACTATGATGTGCACTGACCACCAGGGGGCAGATGCTCCGACTGGTAGGTTAGCTTGCTGCTGTGATCCAGCCGATTGGGACTGAGTGAGATGGGCCAGACATGCCCTGGAGCCCTCCCACGGTCCCTCCCCAGCCCTATCGTGCACCGGTGGGGTCCCTCAGCCTGGCCTGTGCCCTTTTGAAATCTGGGACCCCTCGGGGGATGTTGAGAGCCGGTTTCAGCCAGATCCCGCAGGCCACTCCCCTTGGGAGGGCACCAGACACATGGCTCATGGCTGGCAAGCACTGCTGCGGCAGTGTGAGCCTCTCCCGAAAGGGACTGATTGGGCGTGAGCCCTTGGCAGGCACAGTGGGGCTGGGATGAGCAGTAGCAGCAGGTAGGAGTTGCAGGTGGCGTTGGAGTGCACAAATTTATGCACTGGGCCTCTAATTTATTATAAAGATAACTTTAGTTTGCTTTTATTGGAACCCCCCTGTTCTAGCCACTACCTTGGGTCTTCCCTTTTATATTCAGAAACCCTTTAAATATTTGTTTCCCTAAACAAAAGACCAACTTCCTCTCTTGGAAGCACCCCCTTACTCTCCTCCAAGCAGTGTAGATGTTGCTGTAGCCATTATATTTTGTCCACCTTCCCTAAAAATATTACCTGAACGAAGAATCCAATACATTGCCAAAGGAAGGAAAGACTTCGAGTAACTGTTAGAAAATTTGATGCTAATTTTCTAAGCATCATGATTTGATTTTTGTATAGTAACCATGTGTCATCTTGATAAATTCAACCATTAATTTTATTAGTTTGTAGATTATTTTGAATATTTTATGTACACAATTATTATTTTCAAATGAGCTTTACATTTTCAATAGAAACTTTATGCCTTTTACTTATTTCCCTGGCTACATCATGGAGACTAAGGCCACCAACACAAAGTTGAAAGTAGTGACAATTGTGAACATCCTTGTCTGGTTCAGTGTGCAAGTCCGGGGAGAGTGCTCAGCATTTCAACTGTATGTATTTTGTTGGCTGGAGGTTTTTAGATACTTTCTTTATCAGATTAAGAAAGTTTCCTTTTGCCCCAGCTGGTTTGGCTCAGTGGATAGAGCATCAACCTGTGTACTGAAGTGTCCTGGGTTTGATTCTGGTCAAGGGCACATGCCCCGGTTGCAGGCTCAGTCCCCAGTAGGGAGTGTACAGGAGGCAGTTGATCAATGATTCTCTCTCATCATTGATGTTTCTATCTCTTTCTCCCTCTCCTTTCCTCTCTGAAATCAATAAAAATATTTTAAAAAAGAGAAAGTTTCTTTCTATTTCAGTTTGCTGAGAGTTTTAATGGAATTTTGTCAAATACCTTTCCTGAACCTATTGGGACAATTATACATTTGTCCTTTATTCTGTTAATGTGGTGAATCACACTGATTGATTTCTGAATATTAATGTTGCACTCCAAGGATAAAACATACTTGCTGGATTTGATTCATTTTTATTTTGAAATTTTGCATCCTAGAATGACAGAAATTGGACTATAATTTTATTTTCTTGTAATATTTTTAATAGATTATGGTGTCATAAAACAAGTTGGAAAGTGTTCCTTCATTCCCTTCTCTTGAAGAGCTTGTCTAAGAGAGGTATGGTTTCTTCCTTACATGTTTGGAAGAATTTACCAATGATGCCACCTCAGACTAGAGTTTTCTTTGTGGAAAGGTTTTTAATTATGCATCAATTATTTTAACAGGTGAAGGACTATAATTTTCTATTTCTTGTGACTATTTTAGCAAGTTGTACTTTAATAGGAATTAGTCTATTCTATATCTAAGTTGTCAAATGTATTGGCTTAAAATTGTTCATAATAACCTCTAATTACCTTTTAAATATATATTGAATCATGATTTTGGCATTGCATATTTTCTCTTCCTCTCTCTCTCTCTCTCTCTCTCTCTCTCTCTCTCTCTCTCTGCCTTGCTAGAGGGCTATCACTTTTATTACTATTTCCAAAGAACCAACTTTTGACTGTGGACTTTCTCTCTCATTCATCTGCTTTCTATTTTTTAAAAAATATACTTTATTGATTTTTTACAGGGAGGAAGGGAGAGGGATAGAGAGTTAGAAATATTGATGAGAGAGAAACATCAATCAGCTGTTTCTTGTACACCTCCTACTGGGGAAGTGCCCGCAACCAAGATGCATGCCCTTGACCAGAATTAAACCTGAGATCTTTCAGTCTGCAGGCTGACTCTCTATCTACTGGCCCAAACTGGTTAAAGCTGCTTTCTATTTTATTGCTTGTACTCTTGTCTTTATTGCTCCCTCCCTTCTTTTTAAATTTGTATTTAATTTTCTATTCTTTATATAGATTTAAAATTTTTTTACAAAATTGAGGTATGATTGACATATAACATTGTATTAGCTTTAGGTGTACAACATAATCATTTAACATTTGTTTGTATTGCAAAGTGATCACCACAATAAGTCTAGTTAACATCCATCCCCATACACTTTAAAAGATTTTTTCTTATGAAGGTGGCTTTTAAAATTTACTTTCTTAGCAACTTTCAAGTATGCAATATAGTATCATCTCTATAGTCGCTATGCTGTACATTACATCCAATGACTTATTTTATAACTGGAAGTCTGTACCTTTTATTCCCTCTCTTTCACTCATTTTGCCCACCCTCCCGTGCTCCTGCCCCTGGCAACTACCAATCTGTTCTTGAAATTCAGCTATTAATTATAATAGTTTGTAGATTGTTTTGATTTGAATATTTTATGTGCATAGTTATTTTAAAATGAGTTTACATTTTTTAATAGAAACTTTATGCCTTTTATTTACTTCTATGACCACATTATAGGGACTTAGACCACTAACATGAAGTTGAAAGAAGTAAAAATGGTTTGGCTCAGCCTGAAAGTCAGGGGAAAGTGTTCAATATTTCAACTTTCAGATCTCGGTGCTTTGTTGTTTTTATTTATTTATTTATTTTATTGTTTTTAGACAATTAAAAAAATTGATTTTAAAGGGAAGAAGGGAGAGGGAGAGAGGGGATAAAAACATCAATGATGAGAGAGAATAATTGATCGGCTGGCTGCCTCCTGCACACCCCCTACTGGGGATCTAGCTTGCAACCCAGAATGGACCCTGACCAGAAATGGGCCATGACCTCCTTGCTCAACCACTGAACCACACTGGCCAGGCATCTTTTGTTGTTTATAGATTCTATGTATATGTATTTGTCTTTGACTTATTTTACTTATCATAATGCCTTCAAGGTTCATTCATGTTCTGGCAAATGACAAGATTTCATTATTTTTTTTATAGCTGAATACTGTTCCATTGTGAATAATATATAACACAACTTTATTTATTCATCTATGGATGGACACTTAGTTTTTTCCCTAGCTTCTTGATATGGATACATGGATTATTGACTTTTCAATCTTTCTTCTTTTCTAGGATAGGCTGTGGGAGACCTGGACAAATGCCACTCAGATAAACGTTCAAGAAAGAAACTGCCTAGCAGCTATAATTACCTACCAGCCTCCAGCTGTTATCCCCTCATGTCTACTTTCATTTCAAGGCAAGTGATGCTCTTCCTGGGCAATGTCTGAGCAAAGCAGTGGTAGTTGATTGTATTCTTTTCTCAGGGGCTCTCCCATCCAGTGACTGAATTAAATGGTGGAACAAAAGGGTAGCCATTTCCACCTAACACAGGACTTTTCTAACAGGCAACCTCTGCTCTGAAACATTTGGGGTGCAAAGACTGGGATCAAATTGGCATCATGGTTCGATGTAGAATAACTTCTTGACCTGTAGATATGGTGATATTAATGAAACATGGCACTCCTAGGGACAAAATAGTTGGCAGCCTACAAAGGTATATGCATATGTGTGTGTGTGTGTGTGTGTGTGTGTGTGTATATATATATATATATATATATATATATATATATATATATATATATATATATATTAGAGTATTAGAGGCCCGGTGCACAAAAGTTTGTGCACTCTGCGGGGGGCGGGGGGGGGGGGTCCTGCCTGTGCCCTCTCGCAGTCTGGGACCTCTCAGGGGATGACCACCTGCTGGCTTAGGCCTGCTCCCTGGGGGATGTCCACTTACCAGCGGGGAGCAGGCCTAAGCTGCAGTCTGACATCCTTAGTGCTGCTGAGGAGGTGGGAGAGGCTCCCACCACCACCACTGTACTGGCAGCCATCAGCCTGGCTTGTGGCTGAGCAGAGCTCCCCCTGTGGGAGTGCACTGACCACCAGGGGGCAGCTCCTGCATTGAGCATCTGCCCCCTGGTGGTCAGTGTGTGTCATAGTGACCAGTCATTCCTAGTTGTTCTGCTGTTAGGGTCAGTTTGCATATTACCCTTTTATTATATAAGATAGAGGCCTGGTGCATGGGTGGGGGCCGGCTGGTTTGCCCTGAAGGGTGTCCCGGATCAGGGTGAGGGTCCAGCTGGGGAGCCTGGCCAGCCTGGGTGAGGGGCTGATGGCTGTTTTCAGGCTGGCCACACCCCCTTTAGGGTGGGGGGGTCCCCATTGGGGTGCCTGGCCAGTCTGGGTGAGGGGCTGAGGGCCTTTTTCAGGCTAGCCAAGCACCCCCGATGATGGAAGCTCCCAGCCTCTCCTTTTTTTCTTTTTTTTTCTTTATTCTGGGATTTCTTTACCTTCTATAATTGAAACTTTGTAGCCTTGAGAGGAGCTCAGAGCTGGCCAGTGCGGGTGGGAGGGAAGCTTGGCTTCCTCCATCACCAGGGGCAACTCAAGCCTCCTGCTTGCTCCAGCTCTGTGGCCACAGCTGGCTGAAAGCAGGTATCTGGGGTTTATTTACCTTCTATAATTGAAACTTTGTTGCTTTGAGTGGAGCTCAGAGCTGCATGGCAGGCGGGAAGCTTGGCTTCCTCCATCATTGGGGCAACCAAGCCTCCTGCTTGCTCCAGCTCCATGGCTGCAAGCCCCCATCTTGGTTGGATTAATTTGCATATAGTCGTTCTGATTGGCTGGTGGGTGTGGCTTAAGGCATAGCAAAGGTATTGTCAATTTGCATGTTTGTCTTTTATTAGTGTAGATATATACATACACATATAGTATATTCAAAAGGAAGCAGGAATGGAAGAAAAGGTGGCTGAGGGTGTTCATCATCCAAAAATGTTGTGATACCTTGCCCAGTTTCTCGGTATTTTTTTTTAGGGTTTTTTTTTTTAATTGAATCTTTATTGTTCAGATTATTACATTTGTTCCTCTTTTTTTCCCCCCATCCTCCCAGCTCCCACCCCACCCTCCGCCCTCACTCCCCACCCACTGTCCTCATCCATAGGTGCACAATTATTGTCCAGTCTCTTTTCGCATCTCCCACACCCCTTTCCCCCCCAAGAATAGTCAGTCCATTCCCTTTCTATGTCCCTGATTCTATTATGATCACCAGATTATTTATTCACTTGATTCTTAGATTCACTTGTTGATAGATGCATATTTATTGTTCATAATTTTTATCTTTACCTTTTTCTTCTTCCTCTTCTTAAAGGATACCTTTCAGCATTTCATATAATGCTGGTTTGGTGGTGATGAACTCCTTTAGCTTTTCCTTATCTGTGAAGCTCTTTATCTGACCTTCCGTTCTGAATGATAGCTTTGCTGGATAAAGTAATCTTGGTTGTAGGTTCTTGGTATTCATCACTTTGAATATTTCTTGCCATTCCCTTCTGGCCTGCAAAGTTTCTGTTGAGAAATCAGCTGACAGTCGTATGGGTATTCCCTTCTAGGTAACTGGGTTTCTTTCTCTTGCTGCTTTTAAGATTCTCTCTTTGTCTTTTGCTCTTGACATTTTAATTATGATGTGTCTTGGTGTGGTCCTCTTTGGATTCCTTTTGTTTGGGGTTCTCTGCGCTTCCTGGACCTGTAAGTCTATTTCTTTCACCAGGTGGGGGAAGTTTTCTGTCATTATTTCTTCAAATAGGTTTTCAATATCTTGCTCTCTCTCATCTTCTGGCACCCCTATAATTCTGATGTTGGTGCGCTTGAAGCTGTCCCAGAGGCTCCTTACACTATCTTCGTATTTTCGGATTCTTTTTTCATTTTGCTTTTCTGGTTGGGTGTTTTTTGCTTCTTCGCGTTTCGAATCTTTGACTTGATTCTTGCGCTCCTCTGGTCTGATGTTGGGTGTCTGTATAATATTCTTTATTTCAGTCAGTGTATGCTTAATTTCTAGTTGGTTCTTTATCACAACATCGAGGGTCTCATTAGATTTCTTGAGGATCTCACTACATTTATCGGTGGCTTCTAGACAGTTCTTAAGAGACCTTAAAAGTGTGGTTCTGAACTCAATATCCTCCATTGACAGTTTTGTCCTGTTTCTTTGTCTCCGCATTTTTTTATGCTTTCTTGGTACACCCCCAAGTGGTCTTTGTGTGCAGTCTTGTTGCCTTTAAGCCTTGATTGATGTCGGCAATACCGGGGGTGATTTGACCTCCGGGCTAACTGGCTATGAGAGTCAGCTGTGTCTGCAGTGGGAGTGCTGTGCTGGATCTCTAGGGTGGTGCTAATCTAGCCTTTGCCTGAGGCTATCCGGCAAATGGTTCTGCGCAGGGCTTGGGCGGGGCGGGTCCCCGGGGATCTACAGGGCGGACGGAGCAAGCAGTTATGGCTGCTCTCAGTTCCTTCCCCAGGGGCTCTGCCTCTCAGAGTCCCAGCACTGGCTGCAAACATCGGAGAGAAAGCTGCCTTCGATTTCCGACCGAAGCCAGACAGTCCCCCTTCTCCCGTTTGAGTCTGGGTCCCCAGAGACTCGCCCGGATCTGGAGCTCAGAGTCTGAAACTCCCTCCCGATTGAAAACAACAACCGCGCCCTCAGCCGCCAGCCCGCTCCGGGCGCGCACTCCGCACCTCAGTATTTCACTTCAGCACTGCGCCTCCTCTGAGTCTGGGTATGATATTCTCTTTCCTCCTAGTTGTAGAATTTCCACTCAGCCAGCCTTCCTGTGGTTCTGGATGATGTCCGTTCTGTCCTTTAGTTATATCTCTGAAGTGGTTGTTCGAGGGCAGCAATCTCCGGCGTTAACCTATGCCGCCATCTTGGTTTCTCTCAGTTTCTCGGTATTTATTAACAAATTTAGAATACACTTGATTTCTAGTTTAATTTCATAGTTTATATCATTTCAGTCCTTTGAAATTTGTCGAGACTTGCTTTATGGTCTAGCTACAGCTCATCTTGATCAATGTTGCATGTGTTCTTTTTAAAATATATATATTTTTATTGATTTCAAAGAGGGAGAGGAAAAGAGTGATAGAAACATCGATAAGAGAAATACATCAATTGGCTGCCTCCTACACACCCTACACTGAGGATTGAGCCCACAAGCCAGGCATGTGTCCTGACTGGGAATTGAACCATGAACTCCTGGTTCATAGGTTGATGCTCAATCACTGAACCACACTGGCCAGGCTGCTCCACGTGTTCTTGAAATGAATCTATAGTCTATATTGTTGGGTGTTGGGTACTGTATAAGTCCATTAAGTCATATTGGTTAATTGGTTAAAGATTTCATCATTTTGTTGAAATCTATTCTATCCTTACTGATATTTTTATCTGCTTGGTCTGTTAGGTACTGAGAGAGATGTATTTAAATTCCCAATTACTCTACACAAATACCTGCACATAGATGTTGATAGCAGCTTTATTTATAATTGCCAAATCTTGGAAGCAACCAAGATGTTTTTCCGTAGGTGAATGGATAAATAAACTGTGGTACATGGAGACAATGGACTATTATTCAATGTTAAAAATAAATGAGATCTCCAGTCATAAGAAGAAATGGAGGGAACTTAAATGCCTATTAATATGTGGAAGAAGCCAATCTGAAAAGGCTACATGTTGTCTGATTCCAACTATATGACATTCTAGAAAAGGCAAAATGATGGCGATAATAAAAAGATCAGTGGTGGAGAATGAAGATGGTAACATAGGTAAATGCTGGAACTAGCTGCCTCCCACAATCACATCAAAATTAATACTAAAATACAGGACAAGCATCATTCAGAACTGCCTGAAATTTGCCTGAATGAAAGTCCTACAACTAGAGAAGTAATAAAGAAAGCACATGGAGACTGGTAGGAGGGGTGGAGGCATGGAGTGGGCTAGTCCGACACCCATGTGAGTTATATCTCGGCTGCAGAGGCCTCTAGTGAGGAGCAAGGGGTCTCAGCCCCACACCAGACCCCCCAGCCCTGGGTTCAAGAGCTTGGAAGAGAAATCCCTGTAACCGTGGGCTGTAAATACCAGTAGGAATTGTGGCTGAGTGACATGGAGGCTGCTTGAGACCCAAGCAGTTCCTCTTAAGGGGCTAGTATATGAACTTACATGGACTAGCTCCCTCTGAGCCTCAGTGCCAGGCAACAGCTGGGGGCAGAGGGAAGGGGGTAGACCCAGGGACATACAAGGAGGAAATGGATTGTCTGGTATCAGGACAAGAGCTCAGGGGTGGCTTTCTCCCAGATAGGACTGCTCCCAGGGGGTCATTGTTCCTATGCTGACCTACCATCATTGCAGAGCTGACTGGCAGCCAAAATTGAGTTTCCATCAGCAGGGCTCACATTGTTTGCTCCATCTTGGTGATTCCCTGAGGCCCCACCCCATCCAATTTTTTCACCAAAGCTCTTTTCCATACGAATGGCCTGTCCTGACTCAGGCTTCTCTCAAGCAAGCAGCAACTGGCGTCAGCATGTCCCATAGCTATCAATAAGAGGCCCAAGACAGCTTGGCCTCACCTGGGCACTTCCAGGCCCAACACAAATGGCAGCCATCCACAGGTAACTCTGTGTCTCCTGCTGGGTGACCCCAGGCAGTGGCTGAATTTGCACCTCCTGAGAGGCCCCAGAGCCAGAACACCCAGTGGACAGTTTCAGACCATACCAGATTACAACTTTATACATCCATGAGTGACACACTCAAGGGACAGACTCAGTAAGCACCAAAGCCCACTGAAGCAAGTCCTGCTCCATAAGGGTGTCTCCTGCACAGCAGCTCTCCCACTGTAGTTGCATCTTGTCCTCACAGCCAATTGGCCTGGAGGTCAATTCCTCTGAGTGATGCCAACAACAATAAAGGCTCAACTACAACAAGACTGTGCACACAGCCCACACATGGGCCCACCTAGAGTGCTCAGCTCAGGTGACTGGGGAGACTAAGCTAAGCACTACAGGACACCTACTACACAAGGCCACTCTCCCAATTCTAGTAGACATGGAAGCTCCACCTAAAACATAGAAACAAACACAAGGAAGCAGTCAAAATGTGGAGACAAAGAAACATGTCACAAATGAAAGAACAGAAGAAATCTCCAGAAAAAGAATGAAATGAAATGAAAGCAAACAAACTACTAGAAACAGAGTTCAAAACAAAGGTTATAAGGTTGCTCAAAGATTTTAATGAGAGCTTCAAGGGACTTAGTGAGACTTTTAAGAATCTTAATGAGAATGTCAAAGACATGAAAAAGGACCAGTCAGAAATTAAGCATATACTAACTGAAATAATGAATAATTTACAGGGATTCAACAGAAGAGTAGAGGATTCTGAGAATCAAATCAATGATTTGGAATATGAGGAAGCAAAACACACCCAATCAGAAGAGCAAAAAGAAAAAAGAATCCAAAAATATGAAGATAGTGTAAGGAGTTTCTGGGACAACTTCAAGTGTACCAATGTTCACTTTGTGGGGTACAAGAAGGAGAAGAGAGAGAGCAAGATATTGAAAACCTATTTGAAGAAATAATGACAGAAAACTTCTCCTACCTTGTGAAAGAAATAGACTTAAAAGACCAGGAAGTGCAGAGGATCCCAAACAAGAGGGACCTGAAGAGAACCACACCAAGACACATCATAGTTAAAATGCCAAAGGGGAAAGACAAAGAGAGAATCCTAAAAGCATCAAAAGAATAGTTTGGAAGAAAAAGAAGAAGAAGAAGAAGAAGAAGAAGAAGAAGAAGAAGAAGAAGAAGAAGAAGAAGAAGAAGAAGAAGAAGAAGAAGAAGAAGAAGAAAGAGGAGGAGGAGGAGGAGGAGGAGGAGGAGGAGGAGGAGGAGGAGGAGGAGGAGGAGGAGGAGGAGGAGGAGGAGGGGAAGAAGGAGATCTATCAATAATTGAGTCTAAAAATAAAAACTAAACAAACAAGGAATCTAATGAACAAAATAAAATGACGAATAAAATAGAATCAGAAGCATAGAAACATGGAACAGCCTGACAAATCTGTATTTTATATGTATACGAATTTATGATTTCTGTATTGTCCTATTCATTTATCTTTTTATCATTATAAAATGTCTCTCTTTATCTAGTAAAACATCTTGCCCTAAATACTACTTTGTCTAATATTAATATACTAGAGGCCCTGTGCATGAAATTTGTGCATGGGGCTGGAGGGGGGGGGGTCCCTTCAGCTCAGCCTGCACCCTCTCCAAATCTGGGACCCCTCGGGGGATGTCCAACTGCTGGATGTCCTAAACCAGCAGACATCCTTCTCACAATCTGGGACCACTGGCTCCTAACTGCTTACCTGCCTGCCTGCCTGATTGCCCCTAACTGACCCCCCTGCTGGCCTGGTCACCCCCAACTGCCCCCCCTTCCTGCCTAGTTGCCCCCAACTGCGCCCCCCCCCCCCCACTGGCCTGGTTGCTCCTAATTGCCCACCCCAGCCGGCCTGGTTGCCCCTTACTGCGCCCCCTGCTGGCTTGGTCGCTCCCAACTCCCCCCCACCCCAGCCTGGTCACCCCTCACTGCCCCCCCCTGCCGGCCTGGTCACTCTCAACTGCTCCCCCTGCGGGCCTGGTCTCCCTATGCAGCCTGCTGTTTGGTCGCCCCCAACTGCCCCCCCTGCAAGCCTGGTTGCCCCACACAGCCTGCTGTTCAGTCACTTGGTCGCCCCTCACTAACCCTCCTGCTGGCCTGGTTGCCCCCAACTGCCCCCCTGTGGGCCTGGTCAACCCCACGCAGCCTGCTGCTCAGTCGTTTGGTCATCCCTCACTAACCCCCCTGCCAGCCTAGTCACCCTACGCAGCCTGTTGGTCATCCGTTTGGTTGTGATGGTTGCTTAGGCTTTCATTATTATAGAACCTCTCCAGTTGTCATTCAATTAGTGTTTTCATGGTATATTTTTCCATCCTTTTACTTCTCAATTTGTAAACAGCATGTAATTGCATCTTATTTGTGTTATTCATTCATAGTTTAAATGATCATTAAATTTGATCTGTATAATACTGATTCTTTGAAATATGTTGAGGTATAGCATACGATAAATTTTCATAAGTGTTTCAGTTTTTGAATGTTACATACTATCTATTTGAACAAGTTTATTTATTGTGTTGTTCCAAGTTCTATACCCTTTCTGATTTTGTTTGTTTCCTTAATTTACCAAATACTGAAAAGAGAATAAAATCTCCCACTATAAATGTGGGCTTGTCAATTTTTCTTTGTAGATTTGCCACTTTCTACATATATAATTTGAAGCTATTTTATTCATTGCTTAGGAATTTAAAATTGTGTAGTTGTGGTTAATTGAGGCTTTTAATAATTTTTAAGTTACATTCTTTATTACTAGAAATGCCTTTTGCCATAAATTCTATATTTTGTGATATTAATATAGCTACTCCAGAGTTTTTGTTAGCATTTATCTGATTTATTGTTTTCCATAATTAAATTTTAAGTATTTGTATTTTTACATTATTTACTCTTATTCACTAATATAAGGACTTTGAAATGCATTAACTCTTATTATCTCCATTTCAACTCATATACTACAATTTTCAATATTTTACTTCTGGCCTGTTTTAGCACACTTATTATCATTATTGTTTGATAGAGTCAATGCTTGCTTTAATTCACCTACATGCTCACCCAAATATTTGTTCACGATTCCTTCTTGCACCTCTGGTCTTCTATCTGTGATCATTTTTATTCTATTTGAAGTACATCCTTTAGTATTTAAGTTAGCAAGAATGTCTTGGTGACAAATCTTTAATTTTTATCTCAATAGTTTGTTTTCCCCTTCACTGGCAGTCTTTTGGTTATAGAATTCTAGGTCAACAATTATTTTCTTTCGACTTATTAAATATATTTATTCTACTATCTTCTTACTTCCATTGTTGCTATGAGAGGTTAGCTATTTACTAACTGCTATTTATTTGTTGATGATTTCTTTGGCTCTCCTTTTAAGATCTTATTCTAGAAATGCTATGAAATAGCACTATAATAAGTCTGAGAATATATTTGTTAAGCTTTCTATACATGAAAATTAATGTATTACAATAATGAAAAATTCTCAGCTATTATTGGTAGAACATTCTTATTACCCTATGGTCTTCTTCTAGAATTTTGAGTAGACAGATGATAGGACCTTTTATTTTTTCATGTCGATTAACCTCTACTTAAAGATATGAATTTTAGAAATCTCCATAATTTCTTGCTTCCTTGACAAATTTGTAATGGCTTTACAAATATTTTTAGAATCATATCAGACAGTGCTATAATTTTTGCTTTGACTAACATAATTTTGGAAACTCAGAAAGAGCAGAATCTATTGTATTTGCCCATATTTTGTCTTACTATATTCTTATATTTTTATTCTAATATTCCAGTTTTTTTCTTTAATCATTTCCTTTCTATTGAGAAAATTTCCTTTAGCCATTCTTTTGAGATAAGTGTGCTGGTGACAAATTCTCTTTGTTTTTTTTGGTCTTGATTTTTCCTTTATTCCTAAAGGATATTTTCACTGAGTATAGGAGTCCATGTTGACCACTTTTTTGTTTCTTTCAGCTCTTTTTTTTTTTTAAATTAAATCTTTATAGTTCAGATTATTACATTTGTTCCTCTTTTTCCCCCCCATAACTCCCCTCCTCCCAGTTCCCACCCCACCCTCCGCCCTCACTCCCCACCCACTGTCCTCATCCATAGGTGCACGATTTTTGTCCAGTCTCTTCCCGCATCTCCCATACCCCTTTCCCCCCCCAAGAATAGTCAGTCCATTCCCTATGTCCCTGATTCTATTATAATCACCAGTTCATTTTGTTCATCAGATTATTTATTCACTTGATTCTTAGATTCACTTGTTGATAGATGTGTATTTGTTGTTTATAATTTGTATCTTTACCTTTTTCTTCTTCTTCCTCTTCTTAAAGGATTCCTTTCAGCATTTCATATAATACTGGTTTGGTGGTGATGAACTCCTTTAGCTTTTCCTTATCTGTGAAGCTCTTTATCTGACCTTCAATTTCAGCTCTTGAAATATATTGTGCTGAATCCTTTTGGCCTCCATGTTTTATTTATGCGCTCAACTCCTAGAGCCATGTCTCCAGTCCCAACCTTCCTCAATTGAGCTTCAGTCCCTTATTTTCTGATGTCACTGGACATCTTCACTTGGATGTCCCATGAGCACATTAAACATACATCCTTATTATTTTACATTCCCCATACTCTCACATCTGTTTTTTATTTTCTTGGGAAAAATATTTTTTTGTGGGAAAGAGTTTTTTCTAATCAATTCAGTGTTGTTGGCACAAAATTCTCCCAGTGTTTTTTTAAGCCAGATTTTTCCCTCACAGTGAGCGAGGATTTGTCTGTATAACTAACTTACTATTTAAATGCATTAGAATGTACCTTATTTTCTTGTGCTTTGTTATTTTTTATTGTGAACTGCTAATTTTTTTATTTTTATTACCTATGGAGATTCTTTGAGGCCTGGGTTTATTCCTCACCAGTCACTTTGGAGCACTACCAATTTCTGACCACCTCAAGTTAAAATTTCCTCTTGAGGTTTTTCAGAATATGTAAGTAACAGGAACTCAAATCCACATGAAGTTCAACTGTGGTTAACAATTGCCAGGAGATTATTTTAATTTTACTCTTTCTCATCCGAGGATTTAGGCAGTTAGTTTCCTTGCTGGTCTTGGTGGGGGTTCACTGTTGGTAAAGTTCTTTGGAGCCCAGCTTTCTATGAGAACCCCATTTTCATTCCCACCTTCGGTGTGCTCTAGGCTTTCCCTCTGCCCCCCCCGTACCTGATGCACTCATTAAAATACAAGCTCACGGATTCCAGATTTTGCCAAACATTTCCAGGATGGACGTTGGGTTTGGCACTTTCAGAGTTCCTGGTTTCACTTCACTTTGGAGATCAGCATATACTTTACTTTTACACAAGCTTAATGTTCAAAAAAGATTTGAAAAGATTTCTTATCCAGTATTTGAGTTATTTAATTTGGTTGGGTTGCTTAGGTTTTCCAATCTGCCATACTGCTGGAAAAAGAGATTTCCCATATATATAGTTTTCTTTGATAAACTCTTATCTTTTTAGCTTAGGTCTCTTAGCTGAATATGTTGCAGTCAAAAATAATTAACAATTAAAATTTTTTTATCATTTCTTGAGGATTATTTTCTTGAATAGTTTAAAATTTCTTTGAATTCAGCATCAGCTTTCTTTCTCTTAACCCTATAATAAGAAATAGGCAATTGGAAAATGACCCTCTAAAAAGCTGTGCAGTCAGCCTGATTTAATTAGATGCCATGACAGCAATGTGGTTAAATTTTTTGACTGTCTAATCATCTCCAGTTCTTTGCCTCTGGGTGAGAACCTGGAGATCAAAGGTGATTTACTGTCTTATTTACACATAAAGAGAAGGGGAAAACCATTCTACACTTAGCTGAAATGTTAATGAGCGATGTCTCTCAAAAAGCAATTGGAGATGTAAGGATTAGAAATGAGTCCAGAATGCCTATAGAAAGGTTATTTCATCCAATTTAACAAAATTCAAAGACATAATTATATTAGAGTGGAAGAGGGTTGCCTTTCCCCATGTCTACTGAGCATTAATATGGGATGAGATTCAGAAATGGCTCAGAAAGATACACATACCCCATGCACACGCATGCACACACTCTTGCACCTCTATGTAGTACACACACTACAATTACACAAATGTAATGAAGTAGTTACACAAAAAGAGGAATTCTGGCAAGTGAATCATTGGATATTGTTTTATTTTATTTTATAACCTTTCTCTTAATCCTCAAAGTAATGTGTTCATTAAAAAAGCACTGGAGCCTGGCTGGGTGTGGCTCAGTGGTTGAGCATCAACCTATGAACCAGAAGATCAAGGTTCAATTCTCAGTCAGGGCTCATGCCCGAGTTGCAGCTCCATCCCCAGTAGGGGGCGAGCAGGAGGTGGCTGATCAATGATTCTCTCTCAACATTCATATTTCTATCTCTTTCTCCCTCTCCCTTTCCTCTCTGAAATCAATAAAAACATATTTAAAAAAAATGGAAAGTTTAGAAAAATCACCCTTAATGCTACTTCCTAGTAAAAACAATGGGAGCATTTTGGTGCATTTCTTTTCTTTGCACTTATTAAACATAGAACACAGCTGTACAAGCAATAAGACTCAATTCTGCTTTTCTCTCCCACTTAATAATTCTATATTAGGTACATCCTGTTTCTAAATAGTATTTCAAGAGAGAAACCAAGATGGCGACATAGGTAAACACTGGAAATTGCTGCCTCCCACAACAACTTCAAAAATACAATGAAAAGACAAAACGGACATCATCCAGAACCACAGGAAGGCTGGCTGAGTGGAAATTCTACAACTAGAAGGAAAGAGAAAAGCACACTGAGACTCAGAGGAGGTGCAGAAGTAAAGTGCAGAGGTACGGAGGCTCGAGCGTGCACGCGGAAAGGGGCTGGCAACTGAGTATGCCGGTGTCTTTTTGAATCGGGAGGGAGTCACAAGCTCCCGACTGCTCTGAACTCCAGTTTCGGGAAGTCTCTGGGGACCCAGGACTCATACGGGGAGAAACTAGATTGCCTGGCAGCAGGCAGAACTTGGAACTTGAGGACGCCTTTCCCTCAGAGGTGCTTGCAGCAATTACCGGGACACTGAGACCCAGAGCCCCTTAGGGCAGGACTGAGGATCAGCCATAGCTGCATGCTCCACCCTGTTGATTCCCTGAGACCCCTCCCCACCCAGGCTGCAGCAGAGGCTTTTGCATATGAATGCCCTGGCCATTTGCAATCTGAAAATTACCTAACAAATTGCAGCTGGGCCAGACAGACCCAGAACTACCAAGAGAAGGCCCAAGGCTCCACAGCAGCTTGCATTGCTTCACAGCTGGGCCTCATCTGGGCACCTCCAAACCCCCAAAAAGGAAAGGTAATCTGCAGATCTCTTCGTAGCTCCTGCTGGGTAGCCTCAGGAAGAGGCTAAATTAGCACCTCCTTAGATCCAAGAGCCAGTGTGCCCAGTGGTCAGATTGGGACATCCAGGTAGCAGCTTCTCGGATCCATAAAGGACACATTCAGAGGGCAGATTCAGTGAGCACCAAAGCCCCTCTGAAGCAAGTCTTGCCCCGGAGGGGTGTCTCCAGCACAGAAGTTCTCCCACTTCGGACACAGCTGATTCTCACAGACAATTGGTCTGGAGGTCAATTCCTCCCAGTGATCCTACAACAATCAAGGCTTAACTACAACAAGACTGTGCACAAAGCCCACAAGGGGGTGCACCAAGAGTGTCCACTTCAGTAATTGGGGAGGCTGAGCCACTGGGCCCTGTAGGACATCTAGCACAGAAAGCCACTCTATCAACACAGGGAAGCAGCCAAAATGCAGAGACAAAGAAACAGGACACAAATGACAGAAATGGAGGAAAGCAAATTATTGGATATAGAGTTCAAAACCACACTTTTAAGGTCTCTCAAGAACTTTCTAGAAACCGCTGACAAATTTAGTAAGACCGTCAAAAAGACGGGTGAGACCGCTGATAAATGTAGTGAGATCCTCAAGAAAACCAGTGAGACCATCGAGGGTATGAAAAAGGACCAACTAGAAATTAAGCATACACTGACTGAAATAAAGGATATTATGCAGAGTTCCAACAGCAGACTAGAGGATTGGAAGAATCTAGCCAAAGATTTGAAATACGAAGAAGCAAAAAACACCCAACCAGAAAAGCAAAACAAAAAAAGAATCCAAAAATATGACGATAGTGTAAGGAGCCTCTGGGACTTCAAGCGTATCAACATCCGAATTATAGGGGTGCCAGAAGATGAGAGAGAGCAAGATATTGAAAACCTATTTGAAGAAATAATGACAGAAAACTTCCCCTACCTGGTGAAAGAAATAGACTTACAAGTCCAGGAAGTGCAGAGAACCCCCCAAAAAAGGAATCCAAAGAGGACCACACCAAGACACATCATAATTAAAATGCCAAGAGCAAAAGACAAAGAGAGAATCTTAAAAGCAGCAAGAGAATGACAGTCAGTTACCTACAAGGGAGTACCCATACGACTGTCAGCTGATTTCTCAACAGAAACTTTGCAGGCCAGAAGGGAGTGGCAAGAAATATTGAAAGTGATGAATGCCAAGAACCTACAACCAAGATTACTTTATCCAGCAAAGCTATCATTCAGAATTGAAGGTCAGATAAAGAGCTTCACAGATAAGAAAAAGCTAAAGGAGTTCATCACCACCAAACCAGTATTATATGAAATGCTGAAAGGTATCCTTTAAGAAGAGGAAGAAGAAAAAGGTAAAGATACAAATTGTGAACAACAAATACACATCTATCAACAAGTGAATCTAAAAATCAAGTGAATAAATAATCTGATGAACAGAATAAACTGGTGATTATAATAGAATCAGGGGCATAGAAAGGGAGTGGACTAACTATTCTTGGGGGGGAATGGGGTGGCGGGGATGTGGGAAGAGACTGGACAAAAATCGTGCACCTATGGATGAGGACAGTGGGGAGGGGGGTGAGGGCAGAGGGCAGGGTGGGAACTGGGTGGAGGGGAGCTATGGGGGGAAAAAAGAGAAACAACTGTAATAATCTGAACAATAAAGATTTAATTATTTAAAAAAAAGAAAAACGAAGATGAAAAAAAAATAGTATTTCAATCATGGATATATATATATATATATTCTAGTATATGTATATACTAGAGGCCCGATGCATGAAATTCATAAACATTAAAAGGGAATTAATTAGAGGAAATATTTTAATATTGCTATTTGCCCGTTCTCTATTATGGAAATGACAGAGATGAAAGAAAATTAGTAAAATGTATATGAAAATCTTCCTCTTGTCAGAGTCTGGGGTGTGCCACGAGACCCAGAGTCAAGTCCCTGCCCACCCGCTCATGCCTCAAAATCGTGCGAGAACCAGACCTGGCTGGCCCCACCCCGTTAGGGTGAGATCCCCATTAAACCCCATCAGGCAGGGGGCACAGCCTGAGGTCCCCCAGCCCGGTGCTGGGGCAGAGGGCATGGCCTGAGGTCCCTGTCAAGCCTCGCAGGGCAGGGATGGCAGCCTCAGGTCCCCTGTCTTGACCTGGCACCACGCAGCCTCAGGTCCCTGCTGATCGCTACTTATGCTGTGGGTGCAGCCATCTTGTGTTACAGGAACCCTACCTCTGCTGTGGGCGCAGCCATCTTTGTGATGGTGTGAGGATTAATTTGCATATTACCTCTTTATTATATGGGATCTTTGCAATTTCCCTAATTACTTCTCGTTAGACATTAAAGTTGTTACAAAATTTCCAATGATAAAATGAGTCACTGTTGTTATCTCTTTCTGTGCCCTTTGTCTTGGTTCTAGAAAAATAATTAAAAGTTGCTTTCAATTTCAAGTGTTAGTGAAATCTGGTGAGGCTGAAGTTCAGCCATCAATTCACTGTTACCCCAACACTCTCCATGGGGTTTTTCACTTCTAACTCCTACACTCATGTTTGCTAAAACAAGCTTTTCAAAAAATATCTCCCAAGCATATGTGGTATGTAATCCTTTTGGAGGGAGTTCTAGTAATAAATAAATAACATTACCATCTCATTATATTTCAGGTGCTATTTCCCTGTTGTACACATGGTACATTAGTGCCTGAGGCACCAATTGGTACCTTGTAAAAATGCTGAATTTTTCTCGATCTGTCCTATAGATGAGCATTTGATATGTAGCTAGTTCAATTTGAGATATTCTATAAGTGTAAAATACAGAATAAATTTCAAAGACTTAGCATGATAAAAGAATGTAAATTATCTTATCAATAATATTGATTATATGTTAGAATGATAATATTTTTGATATATTGGATTAAATAAAATATTTTGTTAAAATTAATCTTTTTATATGTTTTAAATGTGGTTACTAGAAAATGTAAAATTACATTTGTGGTTGGTATTGTATTTCTGTTTGAGAGGCCAATTTAGAGCCTAAAGTTGGAGCCTGGCCCCACACCAACATTCCCTCTCTGGAAAGCACACCCTCTCCCAGCTCAAGCCTCCAGAATCCCAGGTAAGGGGCAGGGATGGGGAGTGGGGGAGATCAGCAGGTTTTTTCCTGCTATCCTCTCTTAATATCCTAGCTCACCACAGGATTGGAAACAAAGGATTAGGTAATGAATGAGAGAACTAACTTGGTTGGTTAGTTATATGGTCCATTCTGCATTAAGTTTTATGAGTGGCAGATACTCCTAAGTGGAAAAGGACTAGCAGTAAAGTGCTCACCAAACGCTTTGTGGCTTTGGCTTTGATTGGAGCTTTGAGCCATTTTCTACTCCTCCAACCTGACTTCAATCACTCTTTTTGCAAAAGCCCCAAAGCTCCCTTGTGCCTGTTTTCAGGGATTCAGAGCTGGGACAGTATAGACCATTTTGCCATTTCAGCTGCCAGGCAGATGGAAAAAAAAATGGTGCATAGCAGAGCTCCCTGCTCTGAACAGCTTGAGGAGGAAAAGGCTGAAGCGGGCACATTTGGATCCAGGAAGAGCCTGAGATAACTGGGCCATTTTCTTTAGATTCAGCACTTTTGTGGGCCTGCCAGGACACTGCAGCCTCCTAGACAACTCAAGGCCTTGGACAGAAAAAGTTGAGTTGATGAGTGATGGTTGACACGCAATCCTGAACCTTGCAGCAGCAATGGGTCTGTGCTCAGGCCTTCACTGGGAGATAGCCCAGGACAGCCCAGAGCCCCTTAGCTGGGAGCCAGCCACTGGGTGTGGCTGCATGTGGCTCCTGGTTTCTTTACTGTTAGAATTGGGACTTTGAGGACAGCTGAAGTTACCAGTTGTCCTAACCCACTTATAAAACTGGGCAAGCTCCCATCCAACACAGGTCCTTCCTGCTTTCAATTATTTTTGTAGGGAACCTCTGTTTGCACACAGTCATATTTATCGTTGTGTTTGTTTAGTTTCTTTTTCCATGGCTCCTTCCCTTCAGGCTGATAGAAGCAGTCTTTCTTGCAGCTCAATGCCAGGTATGTCTGGAAGGGGCCTGAAGATCCATTTCCTTCTGAAGTGAGAACTTCCAGGCTGCAGAATTCCTAGGAACTGAAGTCCAGGAGAAGAGATAGATGCTGGGTATTCTCTGCTCATGCATCTAACAAATATCTGAGTTCCCTTTTGCTGTGGACTAAGCTTCCAGGCTAGTCTCTGAGAACTCAGATGAACCAGGCATAAATCCACCCTTGTCCTATGAAAAGTGATGATGCCACTAAAAAACTACTTAGGGGGGCACTCAGCCAGGGAGTAGGAAGGTTTCAGCAAACAGGAATGAGAGAAAGAATCATGGACATTTCATGAAAGTGAAATTCGAGCTCACCTTGAAGGATGGGTGTCACTTGGCTCAAGAGCAGTGTTTTCTAACCTGGGCACTATTGACCAGATAGCTCTTCATTGTGAGGCCTGTTCTGTATGTTGTAGGATATTTAACAGCATGCTAGGCCTCTACCCGTGTGATGCCAGTGAGATCTCATCCGTTGTACCATCAAAAATGTATTGTTGATATTGTTGAATGTGCTTTAAAGGGAAAATTACACCAGTTGAGAACCACTGCTATAACGGAAAGGGCAAAATAATATTTCAGAAAGAGTAGAAAGCATGAGCAAAGGACAGGCCCTGCATGGACTGAAGGTGATTCAGTTTGCCTGGAATTATGTGTGAAGAGGACACTGAGGCAAAACAGAGGAAAGTTAGAGCATAAATTCCACAGAGTGGAAGCTTGGTGTGTGTCTCTGTTTTGTTCCATGATGGATCCCAAGGCCCTGGAATAAAGTCTGCCACATAGTTCACATTCAACTGTGTTAAGTAGAAGAGAGTCTAGCATACTTTTATAGAGTGCTGAACACTGAGTTGAGGAGTACAGGTTTCATTGTAAGTCATAGGAAGACATTTTAATGTTTTGGAGTAATAAATGGAAACAACTCATCCTGGATATCACAATTATTAATCAGACAGCCATACGTCTGGGAGATTGGAGGTGGGAATGACCTCTGAGGTAAGAAAACTGCCAAAATGCTGTTGTAGGAGTACAGACAAGAGATAATAGGGGCTTAGTCACAGATACCATGTGGAGGAGTTAGAGGGGAAGAAGCTACACATGGAAATAAAGATTTGACTGTGGGTTATGGAAAGAATGGCAATGCATAAAAGAAAGGAACACCGGAGAACACAGAGGGAATGTGGGAAATAATTTAATTATTTATATTTTGCCTTTAAAGAAGAATTAACACCAATCCTCACAAACTCTTTCAAAAATTGAAGAGAACACTTCCAAACTCATTCTATAAGGCCAGCATTGCCCTGTTACTAAAGCCAGACAAGGCTACTATAAGAAAAAAAAATTACAGGCCAACAGTCCTTATGAACATGGATGCAAAAATATTCAACAAAATACTAGCAAATCAAGTTCAACCGCACACTAAAAGTATCAACACCATAACCAATTGGGATTTATGCTTGGGATCAAGATGATTCAATATATGCAAACCAATAAATGTGATATACCACATTAATTGGAATCTATGTATATAAAAGCCAAGCTATCAGAACGACAGAACAACCGGAATGACCGATTGCTATGATGCACACTGCGGCGGCCAACCAGCCCAATCAGAGGTGGGGCTGGCGAGCCAACTGCCTGTGGCCCCTCCCCCGGGGCCAGTCCCACCCCTGATTGGCTCCCCCTACCCCAGTTGGGGGCAAGGAGGGCCAGCCAACCTCCCATGTCCCATCCCCCCTACTGGCCTGGCCCTGATTGGCCCCCATTGGGGTGGGCCTGCTGGACCCTACTCATGTATGAATTCATGCACCGGGCCTCTAGTAAAAGATAAAAAGCATATGATCATCTCAGTAAATTCAGTAAAAGAATTTGACAAAATTCAACACCTTTCATTATTAAAAATTCTCAACAAATTTGGTATAGAAAATGTACATAATAAAGGCCATATTTGACAGGTCCACAGCTAACATCTTACTCAACAGTGTAAAGCTTTTTCTTTAAGACCAGTAACAATACAAGGATGTCTACTCTTGCCACTTATATTTAATATAGTACTAGAAGTTCTACCCACAGCAATTAAGCAAGAAAAATAAATAAAAGGCGTTTAAATAAGAAAGGAAGAAATTAAATAATCTATTTAAAGATGATATGGTTTTATATATAGACTAGGGGCCTGGTGCACGAAATTTGTGCACTGGGTGTGTGTGTGGGGGGAGTGTCCCTCAGCCCAGCCTGCCCCCTCTCACATACTGGGAGCCCTCAGGCATTGACCCCCATCACCCTCCAATCGCAGGATCGGCCCCTTGCCCAGGCCTGATGCCTCTGACAGAGGCGTCAGGCCTGGGCAGGGGACCCTCATTTCCCCCCATCACTGGTTCTGCCCCCAGCCCAGGCCTGATGCCTCTGGCCCAGGCGTCAGGCCTGGGCAGGGGACCCCCAGACCCTCCAATTGCTGGATCTGCCCCTTGCCCAGGCCTGATGCCTTGGCCAGAGGCGTAGACCCCCATCACCCTCCGATCGCCTGATCGGCCCCTTGCCCAGGCCTGACGCCTCTGCCAGAGGTGTCAGGCTTGGACAAGGGACCCCCATCTCCCCCTGATCACTGGCTCTGGCTCCCGTCCAGGCCTGAGGCCTCTGGCCCAGGAATCATGCCTGGGCAGGGGACCCCCATCTCCCTCTGATCGCTTGCTCCACCCCCCGCCCAAGCCTGACGCCTCTGACCCAGGCTTCAGGCCTGGGCAAGGGGACCATCATATCCCCCCAATCCCCGGCTCCGCACCCCACCCAGGCCTGATGCCTCTGGCCCAGGCATCAGGCCTGGGCAGGGGACCCCCAGCCCCCCGCCCAGGCTTGATGCCTCGGCCAGAGGAGTTGACCCTCATCACCCTCCGATCACCAATCACCGGATCGGCCCCTTGACCAGGCCTGAGGCCTCTGGCAGAGGTGTCAGGCCTGGGCAGGGGACCCCCAGCTCCCCGCAGTTGCAGACTCCGCCCCTGCCCAGGCCTAACGCCTCTGGCCTAGGGGTCCGGCCTGGGCAGCGGGGACCTGCAGGTGCAGCGGCCCCACGATCGTGGGCTCTGATTTAGGCCCAGGCAAGGGACCCCTAGTTCCCGGGACTGCCAGCTTCAACCGTGCCCAGCTCCCATCGCTGGCTCCACCCCTACTTCCTGCTATCACTGGCCAGGGTGGAAAAGGCACCTGATTCTCCGATCATGGCTTGGGGGCAGGGCAAAGGCGGCCCCAGGGCCGCCTTTGCCCTGCCCCCCAGCTCTTAGCTCCCCCCTGGGTTTCTGATCACTGTCAGTGGCAGGGGCTTCTTCCTGCTTTCCCTTTTGCCTCCCTGCATTGTGCCTACATATGCAAATTAACCGCCATCTTGTTGGCAGTTAACTGCCAATCTTAGTTGGCAGTTAATTTGCATATAGCCCTGATTAGCCAATGAAAAGGGTAGCGTCGTACACCAATTACCATTTTCCTCTTTTATTAGTGTAGATAATCCTAAAGACTGTACCAAAAAACTGTTAGAAGTGAAAACATATTTGCTAAAGTTGCAGGATACAAAATCAACATACATAAAACATTTGAATTTCTATACCTTAATAACTATCTGAAAGAAAAATTAAGAAATAAATTCCATTTAAAATAACATCCAAACCAACCTAATACTGAGGACTAAATGTAATCAAGTAGGTGAAAGACCTGTACACTGAAAACTGTAAGATATTAATGAAAGAAATTAAACAAAACACAAATGAATGAAAATATAATCTTTTTTTTTTTCACTGAGAAAAACTGGCAGGGCTAGAGGGGCTATATTGAATGTATTTTATTTTAAGGAATAAAATGTGTGTATTATTTATTACACTGAAAAATTGTGACCACTACTAATCATGCCTTTTGGCTTAATTCTACTGAGTTAACATTAACAATAATTTGCACACAACAAGTAGTTTCCTAAATACAAGAGATGAGTTATTTTATAAATATACTTTAAACATATGTATTTATGGTTCAGAAGTAACCTTGAAAATTTTTAAGCAACTCGAATGCATTGATTTTATTATTATTTTTTAAATTAAATCTTTATTGTTCAGATGATTACATTTGTTCCTCTTCCCCCTCCCCCCGCCCCCATAAGTCCCCTCCTCCCTGTTCCCACCCCACCCTCCGCCCTCACTCTCCACCCACTGTCCTCATCCATAGGTGCACGATTTTTGTCCAGTCTCTTCCCGCATCCCCCACATCCCAGAGGCTCCCCCGGCCCAAGAATAGTCAGTCCATTCCCTTTCTATGTCCCTGATTCTATTATAATCACCAGTTCATTCTGTTCATCAGATTATTTATTCACTTGATTTTCAGGTTCACTTGTTGATAGATGTGTATTTGTTGTTCACAATTTGTATCTTTACCTTTTTCTTCTTCTTCCTCTTCTTAAAGGATACCTTTCAGCATTTCATATAATACTGATTTGGTGGTGATGAACTCCTTTAGCTTTTCCTTATCTGTGAAGCTCTTTATCTGACCTTCAATTCTGAATGACAGCTTTGCTGGATAAAGTAATCTTGGTTGTAGGTTCTTGGCATTCATCACTTTCAATATTTCTTGCCACTCCCTTCTGGCCTGCAAAGTTTCTGTTGAGAAATCAGCTGACAGTCGTATGGGTACTCCCTTGTAGGTAACTGACTGTCATTCTCTTGCTGCTTTTAAGATTCTCTCTTTGTCTTTTGCTCTTGGCATTTTAATTATGATGTGTCTTGGTGTGGTCCTCTTTGGATTCCTTTTTTGGGGGGTTCTCTGCACTTCCTGGACTTGTAAGTCTATTTCTTTCACCAGGTAGGGGAAGTTTTCTGTCATTATTTCTTCAAATAGGTTTTCAATATCTTGCTCTCTCTCATCTTCTGACACCCCTATAATTCGAATGTTGGTACACTTGAAGCTGTCCCAGAGGCTCCTTACGCTATCTTTGTATTTTTGGATTCTTTTTTCGTTTTGCTTTTCTGGTTGGGTGTTTTTTGCTTCTTCGTATTTCAAATCATTGACTTGATTCTTGCGCTCCTCTGGTCTGCTGTTGGGAGTCTGTATAATATTCTTTATTTCAGCCAGTGTATGCTTAATTTCTATTTGGTCCTTTATCACAACATCGAGGGTCTCATTAGATTTCTTGAGGATCTCACTATATTGATCGGCGGTCTCACCAGTCTTTTCGAGGGCCTTACTAAATTTATCGGCGGCTTCTAGACAGTTCTTGAGAGACCTTAAAAGTGTGGTTTTGAACTCTATATTCAGCATTTTGCTTTCCTCTATTTCTGTCCTGTTTCATTGTCTCCGCATTTTTTATGCTTTCTTTGTGCACCCCCTAGTGGTCTTTGTGTGCAGTCTTGTTGTAGTTAAGCCTTGATTGTTGGAGGTAACACTGGGGGGGATTTGACCTCCAGGCCAACTGGCTGTCGAAAATATAATCTGTGTTATTGTATTGGAAAGATTAATATTGTCAAAGTATCCCTGCTGTCCAAAGCAAGCTACAGGTTCAATGCAATCCCTATAAAAATTCCAAAGACTTGCTCATTGAAATAGAAAAAAAAATTTTAAAATTCATGTGGCACAACAAAAGACTCAGAATAGCCAAAGCAAGCTTGAGAAACAAGAGCAAAGCTGGAAGCATCACACTTCCTAATTTCAAACTATTTTCAAAGTTACAGTAATCAAAACTGTATGGCACTAACATAAACATAGACACATAGACCAATGAAACAGAATAGAGAACCCAGAAATTAATCTATGAATATATGGCAAGCTAATCTTTGACATGGGCACCAAGAACACACAAAATGGCACACATAGTGTCTTCATTAAATGGTGTTGGAAAACTGAGTATCCACTTGCCAAAGAATGAAACAGGACCTCTATCTTACACCATTCACAAAAATTAACTTGAAATGAATTAATCACCTAAATGTAAGACCTGAAACCATAAAACTCTTAGGGAAAAGTTCTAAGGGAAAAGTTCCTTGACACTGGTTTTTGCAATGATTTTTTTGGATATAACACCAAAACCATAGGCAACAAAAGCAAAATTAAACAAGTCAGACTATATCAAACTAAATGCTTCACACAGCAAAGAATACAATAAACAAAATGAAAAGGCAGCCCTGACTGGTTTGGCTCAGTGGATAGAGCATTGGCCTGCGGACTCAGGGGTCCCGGGTTCGATTCCAGTCAAGGGCATGTACCGCGGTTGCGGGCACATCCCTAGTGGGGGATGTGCAGGAGGCAGCTGATCCATGTTTCTCTCTCATGGATGTTTCTATCTCTCTATCCCTCTCCCTTCCTCTCTGTAAAAAATCAATAAAATATATATATATATGAAAAGGCAATCTAGGAAATGGGTAAAAGTATTTGAAAACCATATATCTGATATGGGTTAATTCCAAAATACATAAGGAACTCATACAAATGAATAGCAAAAATAATAAATATCCTAATTAAAAAAATAGGCAAACGACCTGAATAGACTTTTTTAAAAAGGAGATATATAAATGATCAAAAGACACATGGAAAGGTGCTCAACATAACTAATTATCAGGGAAATGCAAATCAAAAACACAATGAACTGTCACTTCCTGTTAGAATGGCCATTATAAAAAAAAACAAGAGATAACAAGTGTTAGTTTGTGAGAGAATGGAGAAAAAGGAACCCTTGTGCATTACCGGGAGGAATGTAAATTGCCACAGTCACTATGCAAAACAGTATGGAGGATCCACAAATAGAAGTAGCATATAATCTAGTAATCTGGGTATACATTCAAAGGAAATGGAATTAGTATTTCAAAAAGCTATCTGTTCATCAGTTTATTTTGTTCACTGGGTTCCACATATGAGTGAGATCATGTGATACTTGTCTTTCTCTAACTGGCTTATTTTGCTTAGCATAATACAATCCAGGCCCCTCCATGCTGTCTCAAAGGATAAGAGATCCTTCTTCTTTTTTTTTTTCAGCTGCATAGTATTCCATGGCATAGATGTGCCACAGCTTTTTTATCCACTCATCTACTAATGGGCACTTGGGCAGTTTCCAGATCTTAGCTATTGTAAATTGTGCTGCTATGAACATAGGGTGTTGGGGGCCAGATGTAAGCTGGCAAGGTCCTTGCACCTGAAGGGGCTAGCAAGGCTGGGACCCTTACCCACACAGTTTTCCCAGACTTGTTTGGATGGTGATTATCAGTAGAATGGGAGTAACATTTGTAGAATGAGAACAGCTTTTCATAGCTTGCCAAGAAGTCTGTAACTATTTTACTGAGATATGCTGTACTGAGAACTTGTCCTTCTGCTGTATCTCTCCCTTAGAGATTAAGAGGAACAAAGAATACATTCCTCTTGACCGACCTCCGATTCAGTGTGTTGTGTATAAATAGGATTGTATAGCTAATAAAATCGCTCCAGTTCATCAAGAGAACTGGGGTCCTCCCGCCCCCGCTTTCCTGTCTTTCTTTCTTTTCTCAATTCCCACCTCCCTGCCTCAGCCCGGCTCAACCCTGTCAGGCTGGCCCTGACAATAGGGGTGCATATATTCTTTCTGATTGGTGTTTTGGATTATTTAGGATATATTTCTAGAAGTGGGATCACTGGGTCAAATGGCAGTTCCATTTTTTGAGGAAACTCCACACTGTTTTCCATAGTGCCAGAGACATAGAAGCATGGAATAGACTGACAAATCTCAGAGGGCAGGCTAGGGTAGGGAAGTAGGTGGGGAGAGATTAACTGGGGAGCTTACATGCTTATATGAATAGCCCATGGACACAGACAATAGTGTGGTGAAGGCTGGAGGTGAGGGGTAGGGTGGAGAGGAGAGGGTCAATGGTAAAAAAAGGGGCATCTGTAATACTTTCAACAATAAAGATAACTTTTTTAAAAAAGCTATCTGCATGTCCATGTTTATTGCAACATTATTCACAATAGCCAAGATATTGAAACAACCTAATCATTAATCAACACATCAATGCATCAAGAAAATAAGGTGTATATATAAACAATGGAATAATATTCAGCCATAACAAGAAGGAAATCTTGCCATTTGTAAAAACATGGATATTATGCTAAGTAAAATAAGCTAGACAGAGAAAGACAAATATTGAATGGTATCACTTATATGTGGAATCTACAAAAAAAAAAAGTTGAGCTCATAGAAACAGAGAGTAGAATGATAGTTGCCAGGGGTTTGGGAGTGGAGGAAATGGGGAGATGTTGGTCAAAGGGTACAAACTTTAAGTTATAAGATAAATAAGTTCTGAGGGTCTAATGTGCAGCATGGTGGCTATATTTACACCACTGTATTGTATACTTCAAATTGGCTAACAGAATAGATGTTAAGTGTTCTCACCTCAAAAAAGAAAACAACAGCAAGGAAACTATGTGAGGTGATGGATATGTGGTTTGTGGTAACCATTTTACAACATCCTATATAATAAAGAGCGAATATGCAAATGGTCATCACGCCCTCATGCCATAATGGCTCAGACACTCAACACTGGGGAGAGTGGAATGGGGACCAGCCAGGCACAAATGAGCTCATGAGAGAGGAATGGGGATCAGCCAGGCTGCGGCTCGGCAGAGGGACAAGCTGCATGCCCCATGGGCCAGGGCGCCAGTGGTTGCACCTGCACTTGCAGCCCAGGAGAGGGATAAACCACCCGTCCCGTGGTCCTGGGTGCCAGTGCCTGTGCCTGTGACCAGGGAAAAGGACAAACCGCCTGCCCCATGGTCCCAGGCACCTGAAGCTGTAGCCCGGGCAAAGCTGCCCGCCCATGGTCCCCTGCGGCTGTGGCTGGCCCGGGTGAAGCCGGCCCAGGTCCTGGGTGCCTGTGGCTGGCCAGAGGAGAGAATCCTGGGTTCCAGGTGTGGGGTGAGGCAGAGGAAGTTAGGGGCAATCAGGCCAGCAGGGGAGCAGTTAGGGGTGATCAGGCAGGCAGAGGTGGTTAGGGGCAATCAGGCAGGCAGGTAGATGAGCGGTTAGGAGCCAGCGGTCCCGGATTGAGAGAGGAAGTCAGACCACCCCCAAGGGGCCCTGGATTGTAGAGGATGCAGGCTGGGCTGAGGGACCCTCTCCCCAGTGCATGGATTTTGTGCACCAGGTCTCTAGTCTTACCTAATAATAGACAAACATGAAATTAACCATCCCTCTGCTATGCTCACAAGCCAATCAGGAGAGTATGCAAATTAACCCAACAAAGATGGTGGTTAATTTGCATATGTAGGGGCAAAGCGGCGGAGCGAAGACTGAAGGCTCCGTCTGGAGCCGCGAAGACTGAAGGCTTTGAGTGAAGGCCTGGGTCCCAGGTGCTGGAGGAAAACCAGTGCCAGCAGCCAGGGGAAGGGAAGGCCTATTGCATGAATCTCTTCGTGCAACGGGCCTCTAGTATATATATAACAGCCTAAGTGACCATCTGACTGTTCTACTATTCTCCCAGTAGCTATGACACACAATGACCACCAGGGGCAGACATTCTGACCAGTATAGGAGGGAGCCCAGTTCCTCATGGAATGAGCGTGGGTTAGGTTGCTGCTGGGGCACTGTCAGCCCTGAATCTGGTTCACCTGCACCAGAGAGGAGGGAAGAAAGAGCCAGTGGGCATCCAGTTTCTGGGGGCTGGGCTTGCAGGAGGGGGTCTCACAATGTGGGACCCCTCGGGGGATGTTGGAGAGCCAGTTTTGGTCCAATCCCTGCAGGCCAGGCCGAGGGACCCCACCGGTGCACGAATCCATGCACCAGGCCTTTAGTATATATATAATCATTACATTCTGCACGTTAAATACATACAATTTTGTCAACATTACCTCAGTAAAGTTGAAAAAAAGACTATCCTTGACATAACTTTTAAAAACATACACATGTATTCTGCTAAGATATAATATAAAATTGGCTTCAGAGATAAATATTTTAAATTATTCCCATAATGCAGAAGAAGAAAGCTAAGCAAAAAGGGGCTAAGTGAATTGTGCAATGTCTACATTGGAACCTGGATTTAGCACCAGCATCCATGTGCTTTATCTCCCTGCCTCTCAGGTACTCCTCATTGCACTGCCCCACTCTACTGTGAATTGTGTCTCACCCAACTTTTAGTTTCATACAGTCAAGTATTATGCTTTGCACATAAGTATTCAATAAATATTTTGTTAAATAAAAAATATTTACATTTTGGAGGCATTGAGTTTAAGGTCTATAAGTATCTAGGTATGCAACCAATAGTTAGAAATACAGTGGTTAAGCTGTGGAGAAAATTAAAGAAATGAGGAATATGGGCATCATTGGCACACAGGTTGTAGTTGGATGAGACTGCTGTGAATGGGGTTATGGAGGAGGGCCAGTTAGAATCTCTCATGGTGCCCACATCTATGAGTGTGTGCAGAGACTAGTGGTTTCCATTATTATCCATTCTTACCTTTTCCATAATAACCCACATTTTTAATTGGGCACAGAGTTGTCAAAATAAAAACTATGTGTCTAACTTCCCTTGTCACTGGGCGTGGCCATGGGACTAAGTTTTGGCCAAGAGATTTAAGAATCAGTGTCATGTTGTTGCTTTCAGGAACCGAACAGGCATTTGGCACTTGCCCTTTGTCCCCTTATTCTTTGTCTCACATTCCATCCTGCTTCCAGGAATTCTGATAGAAAGGGCTGGAGTTCTAGCAGTGTCCTTGGGCCATGAGTATGGGTGCTACACCCTAAGGATGGGGCAGTAGAGGCTGGCATGGGGCCAGGGCTCTAGGTCTGCTATTCCAGCCCTTGGGTTTGCTGATTCCCAGGTTTGACATTGGGGAAAGATGAGCTTTTATCTTGTTTAAGCCACTGTTATTGTGGGTCTCCATTGCTTGCAGCCAAACCTAATCCCAAATGACATAGCACAGGAACAGCAGGTGAGGAAGAAGTGCTAGAGACTTTGAACAGGAGTGATACAGTGCCATGGAAACCAGTCAGAGAGGATGTGACCCACAGTGGAGGAGGATGAGGCCTGAGGACAAAGACACTATTTTAGATGGTTCAGGGGTCACTGGTGGTTTTAAGTTAACACTGTCCCAAGTTAACTGTAAACCAAACCATATGTAAAGCTTCCTTACAGTATCTGCAAATACTCAAGACCCACCAATTGAGCTACACCTTAGGATCTAGAAAGTGCCTATGTATTATGAGGAGAAAAAAATATTTGCACACTCACCTCATTTGCATATGCTTATCATCCTTCAGGGAATTAGTTAGAGCCCACGGTCACTGTGAGAAAAGTCCAGATAACTAAAGGAGGGTTCTGGACATAGAGGGTGAAGAATGAATGAAGGGCAATGGATCTCCTTCACTCCCAACTTCATCTTCACTTGACCAATGCTAGGTGGTTCTTCAGATCTCAGCCCAGAGTCATTTCCTCAGACATGTACTCCCTGAACCCACTTGGTGTAGTCTCTCATAGATACCTAAACTTGTCCTCCATGTTTCCCCTTATTTAATATCTGCCTTCCTCAATGGTTTTTTAGTTCTATGAGGCCTTGGATCCTATCTGGTTTGTTCATTGCTCTGTTTTCAAGGCTTACACAAATGCCTGGCAAAGAACAGGAGCTCAATTAGTGCATGAAGTTTCTCCTTGCAGTGCTAGTGCCAAAACTGTTTTAGTTTGTTCCTTGTGCACGAGGGGAGACTTTTCCCCCTCTAATTATAGTTTGCATTCAATATTATCCTGTATTCGTTTCAGCTGAACAGTGTAGTGGTTGGACAATCAAGCACTTTTTACAGAGTGGTTCTCTCGATATTTCTAGTACCCGCCTGGCACCATTCATAGTTATTGCGATATTACTGACTAAATTCTCTATGCTGTACTTTACATCTCTGTGAGGGCAGACTTTTTGAAGTTTCTTTCTCTCTTGGCTTCTCAGTGTTTTTATTTTTGAAAATAGTACTGAAGAAGAAAGAGGGGAAAGTGGAGTTCCTATTTAAGATCCCTGTGCTAGGGTGGATGATATCTTAATTTCCCATTCACTCGTTAAAGGCACCAGGGAACCAATTAGTAATGCTGGGACTGTGTGGTGCCCAATGTCACTCAAGAGCTAGAGAGTGAAGGAGGCTCCTGAAGGAAGCCTCCCCCAGAGCACCTCCCAGCATGAAGCTATTTTGACAGGTACTCTAGATCAGCACCAATTAGTACATCATTTCCAAGAAAGAGTAGCATTCTGATTCCTCACATTCTGGCCTCTGGCCTTATCTTCTCATTCTTTCTGCCCCCAGTGGAGCCATCACTCTTCCCCAGCACACCTTCGGCCCTCCCCGCTCTGTGCCTTTGCCCAGGTGATTTCTCTTCTAAATGTCCTCTCTCCCCCTGTCCTTGCCTCCCAAATGCTATTCATAATCAAGACTCATTAAATGCATCCTCTCTAGGTTGCCTTCCCTGGTCACCCAGCAGAACACATCTTTCTCCTCTGAACTCCAACAACATCTACTACCCAATGTTTCCTTGACAATTAGCACATTCTGTCTTGTGGTATTACTGTTATTTTCAGATGGGTATTCAGCTTCCTGAAAGGGTGCTGCTGCCTTGGCTTCTGTGCAGCCCTTGGGTATCTAGCAGACTGCCTTGTACAAAGTAGGTATCAGTAAATAACACAGCATCCTGTTCCATAGCTATGCCCTCCTTTCCCTAAAGTGAAAAGAAACACACATGCATTCACACACAGGTGACACCAGCAAGCTGTACATCCCCTGGTTATGCTGCTTACATAGCTTCTTACCTTGGACTCATTTATTCTTTTATCTCAAAACCCCCATAATCTGCTGTGGCTAATAACTTATAAACTGCAGTAGATGATTATAAATAAGATGAATGTAATTGTTTAGCAGCAAGGTTTAAATAAAAACATAAATTTCAGTGTCTCTTCTTATTGGATTTTCTGACATGTTGGAATTGATGAGAGATCTCATTGAAATAGCTTTTGAGGCCTTTATATTCAGAAGGTGGAAACCGAGATTATAGAGTGGTTAGCACCTTCGAGGAGCATACCTATTTGGTGGAATGTTTAGCAGGTTATATTTTGTCAGTCAAAAGAATGACAGCTTCATTCTCACAAAGCTGCAGTGATTGCCTCTCAGCAGCTCCTCTGTCATTGTCAAAGGCTTTGGCTGAAGGGGTGAGGGAATAGGCCACAGTCAGAACAGTAACCTCTTCTTGTGACAGAACTAAGATCCTCATCAAAGGCTCCTTTTCCAACCATTCCTCATAGTGACTCTATTAGTCAGGTTTCTCCAGAGAAACAGAATAAAATTCTATCTATCCATTATCTATATATCTATCTATCTATCTATCTATCTATCTATCTATCTATCATCTATATCTATCATCTATCTATCTATTATCTATCTATTATCTATCTATCTATCTATCTATCTATCTATCCTCTATCTATCTATCTATCTATCTATCTATCTATCTATCTATCATCTATCTATCCTCTATCTATCTATCTATCATCTATATCTATCATCTATCTATCTATTATCTATCTATCTATCTATCTATCTATCATCTATTATCTATCTATCTATCTATCTATCTATCTATCTATCTATCTATCTATCTATCTATCATCTATCATCTATCTATCATCTTGAGAAAGAAATTTATTATAGGAATTGGCTCACACCTTTATGGAGGCTGAGAAGTCCCACGGTCTTCTGTCTGCAATCTGCAGAACCAGAAAAGCCCCTGTTTTAAGTAAGTCTGAGCTGGAAAGCCTGTGAACAAATGGTGTAACTCCTAGGCCAGGGGTGGGCAAACTTTTTGACTCGAGGGCCACAATGGGTTCTTAAACTGGACCGAAGGGCCAGAACAAAAGCATGGATGGAGTGTTTGTGTGAACTAATATAAATTCAAAGTAAACATCATTACATAAAAGGGTACGGTCTTTTTTTTTTTTTTTAGTTTTATTCATTTCAAAGGGGCCGGATCCAGCCCGTGGGCCGTAGTTTGCCCACGGCTGTCCTAGGCTCATGTCAAAGGCCTGAGACTCAGAGGACCACGGGTATAAGTCCTAGAATCCAAAGGCCTGGGAACCAGGAGCTCTGATGTCTGGGGGCAGGAGAAGTTGGATGTTCCAGCTCCAGAAGAGACTGACTTCTTCCCTCTGCCCTTTTGCTCTACTCAGTCCCCCAGTGAATTGGATGAGACCCACTCAGATCTGTAAGGGCAGATCTCTTTACTCAGTCTACTGAACCAAATGCTAATTTCTTCCAGAAACATCAGGCAAACCCAGAAATCGCATTTTAACAGCTTTCTGCTCATTCCTTAGACCATCACATTGACAGTACCTCATCTAATCTAATAATAGACAAACATGGTAATTGACTGTACCTTTGCTACGCCCCCATTGGCTAATCAGTGTGATATGCAAATTAACTGCCAACAAAGATGGAGGCTAATTTGCATACTGCAGGCAGGCTGGGCCCCCGTGTGCTGCCTAAGCCCCACCCCCAGCCAGGACCCCTATGAGCTGCCCTGGGCGGGCGGGACCCCTGTTTGCGGCCCTGGGGGGAGGGGCTTGGCGGAGTGAATGTGCCACTTAAGCCCCACCCCCAGCCGGGACCCCTGTGTGCGGCCCTGGGAGGAGGGGCTTGGCTGCGCAATCCTCCTGCAATGGGCTTCTAGTCAATATAGATAAAAGCCTAAGTGACCAAATGACTGAACGACTGAATGACCAGTTGACTGGTTGCTATGATGCAAACTAACCACCAGGGGGCAGACGCTCAATGCAGGAGCTGACCACTGGTGGTCAGTGTGCTTCCACAACCAACCTCTTGCAGCCAACTGGCCAACTTCCCGCCTTCCCTCCTCCCTGCCAGCCAACCTCCCGTGGTCCCTCCCCCTGGCTGGCCAACCTCCCACAGTCCCTCCCCCTGACCAGCCAACCTCCCGCCATCCCTACCCCTGGCCAACCAACCTCCTGCAGTCCCTTCCCCCTGGCTGGCTGGCCCCTCAGTGGGCCCCAATGGGGGTGAACCAGCCAGCCAACCTCCCGAGGCCCCTCCCCCCAGCTGGCTGGTCCCCCCCGATTGGCCCCAATTGCTGGCCAGGCCGAGAGATCCCACCCATGCATGAATTCGTGCACCAGGCCTCTAATCCTATATAATAAAAGCCTAATATGCTAAGTGTCTGGTCATCCAATCATCCGTTCAACCAATCAAATTATTATATGCTAATAATATGCTAAGGCTACTCAACTGCTCGTTATAATGTGCACTGACCACCAGGGGCAGATGCTCCAACCGATAGGTTAGCTTGCTGCTGGGGCCCGGCCAATTGGGACTGAGAAAGATGGGCCGGACATACCCTGGAGCCCTCCTGCGGTCAATTCCTAGCTGGCCAACCTCCCGCGTCCCTCCCTGGCCCTGATTGTGCACTGGTGGAATCCTGTGGCCTGGCCTGTGCCCTCTCACAATCTGGGCTGAGGGACCCCTCCTTCCTGAGTCCATGAATTTCGTGCACCAGGCCTCTAGTCTCTATATATAAAAGTCTAAGTGACCGTTACCACCGAACGACTGTAATGACCATAACGACTGTAACGACCAGTCGCTATGATGTGTACTGACCACCAGGGGGCAGATGCTTAATGCAGAAGCTGCCCCTTGGTGGTCAGTGTGCTCCCACAGCAGGAGCGCTGCTCAGCTAGAAGCCGGCCTCACCCGCCTCCGTGGCAGTGCTACTGGGTGGTGGTGGTGGTGACAGCAGGTGAAGTGGGGCCGGGATGAGCGGCAGTGGAGTTGTGCCCGGCCCCAGCTGGGGCTCCTTCCCAGCTGCCTGCTGCTTTGGCACTGCTACATCCTTCAGGGGGATGTTGGACTGCCGGGATTCAGCTAATCCCCATAGGCCAGAGGATTGGCTGAAACCTGGCAGTCCGACATCCCCCCACTGATCCCGGATTGTGAGAGGGCACAGGCCAGGCTGAGGGACCCCACCTGTGCACAAATCTGTGCACTGGGTCTCTAGTCCCAGTATAATTGTCTTAAGTCTCATTTTAAGAAACTTGGCCAAGTCAGAAACATGGTCCTTTATGAATAGCCCTAGCTTCTTCAGAGATCTGAGTAGATTCATATTTAGTGATGGCAGGGGTGATGCAGACAAAAGAGGCTGTAATGAAGGTTTTAGGATACTTCTTAAACCTGTGTCAGGGCATCAACTAACTGGCAATGATTGTTCAGTTGGTATCTTAAAAAGCAGTCCTCGCCTCTCCAGATTGCAAACTTGAAATGGGGCTGAACTAACCTCTTTCTTGTTTTAAACTGTTATGTTCATTTAAAATATATATATATATATATATATATATATATATATATATATATATATATATATATATATATATTTTATTGATTTCTTACAGAGAGGAAGGGAGAGGGATAGGGAAGTTAGAAACATCCATGAGAGAGAAACATCGACCAGCTGCCTCCTGCACACTCCCTTCTGGGGATGAGCCTGCAACCAAGATACATGCCCCTGACCAGAATAGAACCTGGGACCCTTGAGTCCACAGGCCGATGCTCTATCCGCTGAGCCAAACTGGTTAGGGCTGTTATCTTAATTTTAAGAGTGCTATTCAAAGTTATCAACTAATAAGCCCACATTATTTTGAAAGTTTTCTTGTTAAAGCAGGTTGATGATTCCCAAGGGACACATTTTTGCACCAATCTAAGTGACAACTTCAGAGGGAAAATTGCTCAGATTAAAAGAAAGGGAAATGATTCTTTTCCAGAAGGAAGATAATTCTAACCTGGAAATCACTGGATTTCCTGCTAGCACAAATCTAAGTGCAGGGATTGTGTTTCTCATTTTTACCTGCATATAAAATATAAAAAATTCAAGAACATTTGGTTGTCAAAGCAATGATGGGGATTTCCAAGAAGGCAACACAATACTCTTTATTTAGAAGTCGGGGGACCTTCGTTGCCCAAAGAGGTTCTAAGACTGAAACTTGTTTGCAAGGGTTTTTGCCATGAAAATTAATGATTGGGTTCAATCTGAAAAATTTTTACATGATTTGCCAGTTTCAGCTTCCTGATATCAATGAGATAAATTAAGCTGTGATTGATAGTGGTTAGTGGTTTTCTTTTTTTCTAAGGTTGTACAATGTGATGGTTTTTATTAGGCAAAACCATGATGACTTATATGTGTACACTGTGGAATAATTACCACAATTATCACCATAGTTACCTTGTTGTTTTTTTTCTGTGGTAAGAATATGAGATCTACTCTCTTAGCAAATTTCAGGTATATAATACAGTGTTGTTAACTATCACCATGCTGTTCATTAGAGCCTCAGAACTTACTCATTTTATAACTGAAAGTTTCAAGTCTTTGACCAACATCTCCCCATTTGCTCCAGCCCCATCCTTTGGTAACCACCATTCTACTCTGTTTTATGAGTTAGACTCTTTTTTTTTTTTATTCCACATATAAGATGCCATTCAGTATTTGTCTTTTGGTGACTGGCTTATTTTATTTAGCATAATGTCTTCTATGTTTGTCCATATTGTCACAAATAACAGGGTTCTTGTTATGGCTAAATAATATTTCATTGTGTATAAATTTTCTTTATCTATTCATCCACTGATGGAGAGTTAGGCTTTTTTCATTATCTTGGCTATTGTGAATAATGCTGCAAATGAACATGGAGGTGCAGACAGTTCTTTGAGATACTGATTTAATTTTCTTTGGATATTTACCCTGATGTGGGTGTCTTAAATCAGATGGTAGTTCTAGTTTTAATTTCTTGAGGAACCTCCATACTGTTTTCCATAGTGGCTATAGTAATTTACATTCCCCCCAATAATATACAAAGGTTTCCTTTTCTCCACATCTTTGCCAGCATTTGTTATCTCTTGTATTTTTGGTAATGAACATCCTAACAGATGTGAAGTGATATCTCATTGTGGTTTTGATTTGCATTTCCATGATGCTTAGTGATATTGAGCATCTATTCATGTACATGTAGGTCATCTGTATGTTTCCTTTGGGACAAAGCCTATTCAGGTCCTTTACCCATATTTAAAAATTGAGTTATTTGTTATTTTTGCTATTGAGTTATATGAGTGCCTTATGTACTGTATTTTGGCTATTAACCCCTACTAGGTATATAATTTGCAAATATTTTCTCCTATGCCATAGGTTGCCTTTTCGTTTTGTGGCTTTTTTCCTTTGTTGCACAGAAGCACTTTTGTTTGATAGAGTCACACTTGTTTATTTTTTTAAAAAATATTTTATTGATTTTTTACAAAGAGAAAGGAAGAAGGATAGAGAGTTAGAAACATCGATGAGAGAGAAACATAGATCAGCTGCTTCCTGCACACTACCTACTGGGTATGTGCCCGCAACCAAGGTACATGCCCTTGACTGGAATCGAACCTGCGACCCTTAAGTCCACAGGCCGACACTCTAGCCACTGAGCCAAACCGATTAGGGCATGGTGTGATACACACACACACACACACACACACACACACACACACACACACACGCGCGCGCGCGTGCGCGCATTGCCAACACCAGTGCCAAAGAGGTTACCCCCTATGTTTTCTTCAAGGAGTATCATTGTTTTAGGTCTTGCATTGAAGGTTTTATTCCACTTTGAGCTGATTTTTGTGTATGATGGGAGAGTTCAATTTTATTCTTTTGCAGGTGGATATCTAGTGTTTCCAACATCATTTGTTGAAAAGACTGCCTTTTCCCCATTGTGTATTTTTGGTGCCCTTGTCAACGGGTTAGTTGACTCATATGTAGGGTTTTATTTCTGGTCTATCTTTTCTGTTCCATTGACCTATATATCTGTTTTTATGCCAGAACCATGCTGATTTTATTATTATTATGGGCTTGTAGTATAATTTTTTTTATTTTTTTTAATTAAATCTTTATTGTTTAGATTATTACATTTGTTCCTTTTTTTTCCCCCCCATAACTCCCCTCCTCCCAGTTCCCGGCCCACCCTCCGCCCTCACTCCCCACCCACTGTCCTCATCCATAGGTGCACGATTTTTGTCCAGTCTCTTCCCACATCTCCCACACCCCTTTCCCCTCCAAGAATAGTCAGTCCATTCCCTTTCTATGTCCCTGATTCTATTATAATCAACAGTTCATTCTGTTCATCAGATTATTTATTCACTTGATTCTTAGATTCACTTGTTGATAGATGCATATTTGTTGTTCATAATTTGTATCTTTACCTTTTTCTTCCTCTTCCTCTTCTTAAAGGATACCTTTCAGCATTTCATATAATCCTGGTTTGGTGGTGATGAACTCCTTTAGCTTTTCCTTATCTGTGAAGCTCTTTATCTGACCTTCAATTCTGAATGATAGCTTTGCTGGATAAAGTAATCTTGGTTGTAGGTTCTTGGTATTCATCACTTTGAATATTTCTTGCCACTCCCTTCTGGCCTGCAAAGTTTCTGTTGAGAAATCAGCTGACAGTCGTATGGGTATTCCCTTGTAGGTAACTGAGTTTCTTTCTCTTGCTGTTTTTAAGATTCTCTCTTTATCTTTTGCTCTTGGCATTTTAATTATGATGTGTCTTGGTGTGGTCCTCTTTGGATTCCTTTTGTTTGGGGTTCTCCACGCTTCTTGGACCTGTAAGTCCATTTCTTTCACCAGGTGGGGGAAGTTTTCTGTCATTATTTCTTCAAATAGGTTTTCAATATCTTGCTCTCTCTCATCTTCTGGCACCCCTATAATTCTGATGTTGGTACGCTTGAAGCTGTCCCAGAGGCTCCTTACACTATTTTCGTATTTTCAGATTCTTTTTTCATTTTGCTTTTCTGGTTGGGTGTTTTTTGCTTCTTCGCATTTCAAATCATTGACTTGATTCTTGCGCTCCTCTGGTCTGCTGTCGGGCATCTGTATAATATTAATTATTTCAGTCTGTGTGTGCTTAATTTCTAGTTGGTTCCCCAATATAAGATCGAGGGTCTTATTAGTTTTCGTGTAGAGCTCATTAAGTTTATCGGCAGCTTCTAAACAGTTCTTGAGAGACCTTAAAAGTGTGGTTCTGAACTCTATTTCTTCCATTGACAATTTTGTCCTGTTTCTTTGTCTCCGCATTTTGTTATGCTTCCTTGGTGCACCCCCTAGTGGTCTTTGTTCGCAGTCTTATAGATAAATCTTGATTGTTGTAGCTAATTCCAGGGAGGGTTTGACCTCCAGGCCAAGTGGCTATGAGAATCAGCTGTGTCAGCAGTGAGAGAACTTCTGTCCTCTAGGGAGGTGCTAATCTAGCCTTTGCCTGAGGCTATCCGGCAAATGCCTCTGTGCAGGGCTTGGGCGGGGCGGGTCGCACAGGATCAACAGGGTGGGCCGGAGAGAGCAGTTATGGCGGCTCTCAGTCCTGTCCCAAGGAGCTCTGCCTCTCTGAGTCCCAGCACCCGCTGCAAAGCTCGGAGAGAAAGCTGCACTCGCTCTGACCGAAGCCAGACAGTCCCGCTTCTCCCGTTTGAGTCTGGGTCCCTAAAGACTCCCCCGGATCTGGTGCTCAGAGTCTGCGACTCCCTCCTGATTGAAAACAACAACCGCGCCCTCCGCCGCCAGCCCGCTCCGCGCACTCTGCACCTCAGAATTTGACTTCAGCACTGCGCCTCCTCTGAGTGTCCGTATGCATTTCTCTTTCCTCCTAGTTGTAGGACTTCCACTCAGCCAGCGTTCCTGTGGTTCTGGCTGATGTCCCTTCCGTTTTTTGGTTTCACTTTTGAAGTAGTTGTTCAAAGCAGCAAACTCCGGCGTTAACCTATGCCGCCATCTTGGTTCTCCCCTTGTAGTATAATTTGATATCAGGAAGCGTTATGTCTCCAGCTTTGCTCTTCTATCTCAAGATTTCTATTTGAGATCTTTTGTGGTTCCAAACAAAATTTAGGATTGTTTTTTCTATTTCTGTGAAAAATATCAATAGCTATGGCATTGAATTCGTTGCTGTTTTTATGCGATTTCCTAATAATCCTGTAACTGAATTGGTGTGATTAATAGCATGGGTTCTGTAGTCTGGGCTTTAATCCTGGCTCTGAAATTTACTAACTTAACTTATTTGTGTCTCAATGTGAATACAGTCCCTACAAAAATGCAGATAGTCATGGTACTTACTTAAAAGTCTTTAGGAGGATAAATGGAGTTAGTACATGAATAGCTCTTACAACAAGGCCTGGCACATACCACACATTGTATAAGTGTCTGCTGCTGCTGCTATTACTACTCCTGTTATTGGGAGTGGGGAAGGAGATCGATTTTTAAGAATTGTGATGTAGAATTATTGACAAATGCAATTTAAAGAGCATGAACCCTGACTTTAGTCACACTAAGTTTTAAGTCCAGGCTCTGCCACTAGCTTTGTGAACTTCAGCAAGAAACTTTATATCTTTAAGTGTCTGATTTTTTTGTCCATGAAATACGGGTGATACTAGTAAACATACTGTAGATTGTCAGAGTTAAATAAGTTAATGACTGACAAATGCTTAGCATAGTCCTAATGCATAGTATATGCTCAAAAATATTAACTGTGTTTCTTATATCATTACTATTTCTTTACCTTTCTTCTTCAAAGAATACTTTCAGTGGTGTGCTATCAATTTAAATTTAGTGATTTTGGTTCTTTTGAATACTTGTGCTTCATGTTTCAGTAATTTACAATTTTTGTAACATAAAAATGAACAGTATAATTGATAGAAAGTATGATGCTCTCTTTTTTTCCTCACTTCAATGTACTTAGAGGAAATCCAATAATTCAAATCAGAGGCTAACAAAGCCCCATATTTTACTTGTTGGCAATCTTCCTCATTATGAGAGGAATACCAAACAGAATATATGCATCTCTAAAGAGTCAATCCGACAAACTTAACCTATCAAATGATGGCAAATGCCACATGTATTTAAATAAAACAGTGAATTTACAGAAATTCAGATAATTCAGAGAGGGCCATATATATTTTTTAAAATACAGGAAATACTCTTTTTCTAAAATATGTTTTAGAAAAATTCAAAATAAATACAAAACCAGGGATGCTCTTGCATTTTTATTTCATTAAGTGACACAATAGAAGGGAATGCCTAGACCCAGGGTAGTATTTGGTTCTCTGAATAATGCAGCACTGACTAAATGACAGAGAAAGTGCACTGCTAGCTTTCATAACCCACTCTTCAAAATGCAGGTCTGAATTAAGATAAGGTATGGCTGAAGTTAGAAGGACTGAGCACCAGAACCATCGTTGGAAAAATAAAGAAACAGATGTATAAATTACTCGACATTACGGCTTGGCAAATCACAGTTTGAAGGCCAAACCTTGCCCACCATTGTTCTTTTGTGAATAAACTTTGGTTGGAACACAGCTGCGTCTACTTACTTATGTATTGTCAATGGCTGCTTTCATGTGACAACAGCAAAGCTGAGTAATTGTGACAGAGACTGTATGGCCCACAAAGCTTTAAGTTTTTGCTTTACAGAAAAAGTCCGCCTAACCCTGGTCTAGGTAAAAATTAACCAATTTTATTCAATTAAGGAACCACAAATGAGCCTAAAAATATGGTAAAATAGAGAAAATACTTGTAACATCTGTAATAAATAAAGGGTTAGTAGCTTTAAAATAGCTATAAAATATAACAGCTATAAAATGTAATATATAAAATATATTAATATTTTAATCAATAAGGAAAACATAAATGGTACCAACAGAAAAATAGGCAATGGTAACAATTAGCCAATTCACTAATGAAGAACTATGATTTTATGAAAAATAGATAATATCACTAATAATCTAGGAAATACAAATTAAATAATAAAACTATTTTGTCAGTAAATTGGCAATTTTTATTTTATTTTATTTTTTTCCTGAAGCTAGACCACTTTATTACATTCTACACAGAATTTAACTCAAAATGGATTAAAGGCTTAAATATAAGATATGAAACCTATAAAACTCCTAGAAGAAAACATAGGCATTAATATCTTTGATATTGATCTTAGAAATATTTTTTATTATGATGAAAAACGTATAATACAATTTTTCATCTTTTAAAAAAATTATAGTTCACATTCAATATTATTCTATACTAGAGGCCTGATGCATGAAATTCATGCAAGAGTAGGCTTTTCTTCCCCTGGCTTCCAGCACCAGCTTCCCTCTGGCACCCAGGACCTCAGCTTCCCTCACAGCCCCAGCTTCGTCCAGAAGGTGGTCCAGAAGGACGCCCAGTCTAAGTAGCATATTATGCTTTTACTATTATAGATTAGTTTCAGGTGCACAGCATAGTGGTTAGACAATCATATATTTTACAGAGTGGTCCCCCTGATATTTCAAGTACCCCGCCTCCCCAGCCCGTACATAGCCATTACATTGTTTTTTTCTCCATTGACCTCTCCCCAGCACCTGCCCTCACTTTCCCTCTAGTGACTGTGTCCATTGGTAATGCTTATATGCATGCATACAAGTCCTTTGGTTGATCTCTTAGCCCCCCACCCCCACCCCGCCTTTCCTCTGAGGTTTGATAGTCAGTTCGATGGTTCTCTGTCTCTGGATCTATTTTTGTTCATCAGTTTATGTTGTTCACTATATTCCACGAATGAGTGAGATCATGTCATATTTATCTTTCTCTGACTGGCTTATTTCTCTTAGCATAATGTCTTCCAGGTCCATCCATGCTGTTGCAAATGGTAAAAGTTCCTTCTTTTTTATAGCAGCATAGTATTCCATTGTGTAGATGTACCACTGTTTTCTAATCCATTCATTTGCTGATAGGGACTTAGGCTGTTTCCAAATCTTAGCTATTATAAATTGTGCTGCTATGAACATAGGGGTGCATATATCCTTTCTGATAGGTGTTTCTGATTTCTTGGGGTATATTCCTAGAAGTGGGATTACTGGGTCAAATGGGAGTTCCATTTTTAATCTTTCGAGGAAACTCCATACTGTTTTCACAGTGGCTGCACCAGTCTGCATTCCTACTAGCAGTGCACAAGGGTTCCTTTTTCTCAACATCCTTGCCAGCATTTGTCATTTGTTGATTTGTTGATGATAGCCATTCTGACAGGTGTGAGATGGTACTGCATTGTTGTTTTAATTTTTATCTCTTGGATGATTAGTGACTTTGAGCATAGAATCATATGGCTCTTGGCCTTCTGAATGTCCTATTTTGAAAAGTGTCTATTAAGGTCCTTTGCCCATTTTTTGATTGGGTTGTTTATCTTCCTTTTGTTAAGTTGTATGAGTTCCCTGAAAATTTGAGATTAAACCCTTATCAGAGATAACATTGGCAAATATGCTCTCCCAGCAGTAGACTTTCTTGTTGATTTGTTGATGGTTTCTTTTGCTGTGCAGAAGCTTTTTACTTTGATGTAGTCCCATTTGTTTATTTTCTCTTTAGTTTCCATTGCCCTAGGAGCTGTATTGGTAAAGATATTGCTACGACAAATGTCTGCTATTCTGCTGCCTGTGGTTTGCATCTTACGTTTAAGTCCTTTATCTATTTTGAGTTTGTTTTTGTGTATGGTGTAAGTTGGTGGTCAAGTTTCATTTTTTTGCATGTATCTGTCAAATTTTCCCAACACCATTTATTGAAGAGACTGTCTTGACTCCATTGTATGCTCTTGCCTCCTTTGTCAAATATTAATTGAGCATACTGGCTTGAGTCAATATCTGGGTTCTCTGTTCTGTTCCATTGGTCTATATGTTTGTTCTTTTGCCAGTACTAGCCAGTTTTGAGGACAGTGGCTTTGTAATGTATCTTGATATTTGGTATTGAGATCCCTTCTGCTTTGTTCTTCTTTCTCAGGATGGCTGCAGCTATTCAGGGTCTTTTTAAAATTTTTTATTTATTTTTTATTCCATATGAATTTTTGTAGTGTTTGTTCTAGGTCTGTGAAATATGCCCTTGGTATTTTAATGGGATTGCATTGAATCTATAGATTGCTTTAGGTAGCATGGACATTTTAATGGTGTTGATTCTTCCAATCAATGAACACGATATATCCTTTAATTTGTTTAGGTTTTTTTCTATTTCTTTTTTCAATGTCCTCTGTTTTCTGAGTACAGTTTTTACTTCCTTAATTAAGTTTATTCTTAGGTATCTTAACTTTTTTTGTTGCAATGGTAAATGGGATTTTTTAAAAAATTTCTCTTTCTGTAAGTTCATTATTGGTGTATAAAAAAGCCATAGATTTTTGGGTGTTAATTTTGTATCATGCTACATTGCCGAATTCATTTGTTAAGTCTTAATAGTTTTTTGATGGAGTCTTTAGGGTTTTCTATGTACAATATCATGTTATCTGCGAATAATGACAGTTTTACATCTTCTTTTCCAATTTGGATGCCTTTTATTTCTTCTTGTTGTTTATTTGCTATGACTAGCACTTCCAGTACTATGTCAAACAGGAGTGGTGCAAGTGGGTATCCCTGTCTTGTTCCTGTTCTTAGGGGCAATGGTTTTAGTTCTTGCCCATTGAGTGTGATATTGGTTGTAGGTTTGTCATATAAGGCTTTTATTATATTGAGGTATGATCCCTTCCTGTATTTCCACTTTGCTGAGGGTGTTTATCAAGAAAGGATGTTGGATTTTGTCAAATGCTTTTTCTGTATTGATTGATATGACTATGTGATATTTATCTCTCATTTTGTTTATATAACATATCACATTTATAGATTTGCAGATAAGTGTACTGTCCTTGCATCCTTGGAATAAATCCCACTTTGTCATGGTGTATGATCTTTTTAATGTAATGCTGGATCCGATTTGCTAGGACTTTGTTGAGGATTTTAGCATCTATGTTCATCAGAGATATTGGCCTGTAATTCTCTTTCTTTGTAGTGTCTTTATCTGGTTTTGGGATAAGTGTAATGCTGGCTTCATAGAAAGAGCTTGGAATTGTGCCTTCCTCCCTTCCTCTTGAATTTTTAGGAATAGTCTGAAAAGGATAGGTTTTAGTTCTTCTTTGAATGTTTGGTACAACTCCTCTGTGAAGCTGTCTGGCCCAGGGCTTTTGTTTCCTGGAAGGTTTTTGATGACTGCTTCAATTTCTTCCATAGTTATCAACCTATTCAGATTTTTTGATTCTTCCTGATTGAGTTTTGGCAGGGCGTATTTTTCTAGGAATATGTCCAGTAATTCTAGGTTGACCAGTTTGTTGGATTAGAGTTGTTTGTAGTTTTTTTTTTTCAATCCTTTGTATTTATGTGGAGTCTGTTATTTTGCTTCTTTTGTTTCTCATTTTGTTTATTTGAGTCCTCTCTCTTTGATTCTTGGTGAGCCTGGCTAGAGGTTCATCAATCTTGTTTATACTTTCAAAGTACCAGCTCTTGGTTTTATTGATCTTTTGTACTTTTTTTGTTTGTATGTAATTTATTTCTGCTCTGATATTTATTATTTCCTTCCTTCTGATCACTCTGGGCTTTTCTTGCTGCTCTCGTTCTAATTCTTTAAGTTGCAGAGTTAGATAATTTATTATAAGTTTTTGTTGTTGTCTTTTTTTTTTGTTTTTTGATATAGGCCTGTATAGCCATGAACTTCCCTCTCATGACTGCTTTCACTGTGTCCCATAGATTTTGGATTGTTGTGTTTTCATTGTCCTTTGTTTCCCCAGGCATTGTTTAATAACATGCTATTTAGCCTCCAAGTGTTTGAATTTTTTGATTGTTTTTATTGTACTTGATTTCTAATATTATGCCATTGTGATCTGCAAAGATGCTTGATATGATTTCAATGTTTTTTAATTTGGACAGACTTTTCCTGTGTCCCAGTATGTGGTCTGTCTTTGAGAATGTCCCATGTGCGCTTTAGAAGAATGTATATTCTCTAGCTTGGGGGTGAAATGTTCTGAAGATGTCAATTAAGTCCATCTGATCTAGTGAGTCATTTAAGATTGCTGTTTCTTTGCTGATTTTTTGTCTAGAGCTGCAGTCACCAACTGGTGGTCCTCGGATTACTGGTGCTCCATGAGGTCCGAAAGGTTGGCAACTGCTGATCTAGAGGATTTATCCAGTGATGTCAATAGGGTATAAAAGTCCCTGACAATGATTGTATTGTTGTCAATCTCTCCTTTGATGTCTTCCAAAAGTTTTATATATATATATATATATATATATATATATATATACATATATATATATATATATATATATATATATATATATATATATATATATATATATATAATTTGGGTGTTCCTGCATTGGGAGCATATTTGTTTACCAGAGTTATATCTTCTTGTATCGATCCCTTTAGTATTATGAAGGGGCCCTCCTTATCTCTTGTTATGGCCTTCACTTTAAGGTCTATTTTGTCAGATATAAGTATTGCCACTCCAGCTTCCGTTTTTTTTTTATTTCCTTTTGCATGGAAGATATTTTTCTATCTCTTCACTTTCAGTCTGTGTGAAGTCTTTGTTCTGAGTTGGGCCTCTTGTAGACAGCATATGTATGGGTCATGTTTTCTTATCTACTCCACCACACAATATCCTTTGATTGGAGCATTTAATCCATTTACATTTACAGTTATTATTGATAGGTACTAGTTTGTAGCCATTTTTATTCTTTTTGCCTGTGTCCCCTCTGGCCTTTATATTTCTTTTTACAACAGTCCCTTTAGCATTTCTTGCATTGCCAGTTTGGTAGTGATAAACTCCCTTAGCCTTTTTTTGTCTGTGAATCTCCTTATTTCCCCTTTAATTTTGAATGACAGCCTCGCTGGATAGGATATTCTTGGATTCAATCCCTTGCTTTGCAATGCTTTGTATACTTCATCCCATTCCCTTCTGGCCTGATGTGTTTCTGTTGAAAAATAATTTGATAGTCTAATGGGAGTTCCTTTGTAGGTAACTTTCTGTCTCTCTCTTGCAGCCCTTAAGATTCTTTCTTTGTCATTAACATTTGCTATTGTAATTACAATGTGTCTTGACATGGGTCTTTTTGGGTTCCTCTTGTTTGGGATTCCCTGGGCTTGTGTAACTCCCCCCCTGTCCCTCCCAAATCAGGGAAGTTATTTTCTTATTATTTCTTTGAATATGTTTTCTATTCCTTGCTCCTCTTATTGCCATTCTGGCACCCCTAATATACATATGCTACTTTGTTTCACCTTGTCTCAAAGCTCCCTTAGGCTCTCCTCCTGCTTTCTAATTTTTTTCTACAATAGCTGTTCTACAAACACAGATTGGGTGTGTTTCGCTGCCCTATCTTCTAATTCACTAATTCAGTCCTCTGCTTCTTCTAGTCTACAGTTGAAACCTTCCATCGTGTTTTTTATTGCAGTTATATAACTTTTTTTATTTCCTCCTTATTCTTACATAAGTTATTGATTTTTTCATCCATCTGGTTTGTGAACTGTATGACCATTACTCTGAATTCTTTTTCTGACACATTGCATACCTCCATTTCATTTAGTTTCTTCTCTGGTGATTCCTCCTTTTCTTTCCTTTGTGGGTTGTTTCTTTGTCTCCCCATTCTTGCTATCACCAGTCCAAGGCTCACTGGTGGGATGTGTAGGGCCAGGGCCCACACCACAGTTTGGTGGGCAGGGAATGCAGATAGGGGCTTGCCTGGGGGCCAAGGCTGACACTGCAGGCTTTCCAGGCAGGGAATTCAGTCAGAAGCTTGCCTGCTCTAAGTGTGGGGCCAGGGCCAATGCCACTGTCTTGGCAGGCAGGGAGTGCAGTCCCAGGCTTGCTAGCGGAACATGTGGGGCTGGGGTGATGCTGCAAGCTTGGAGGGCAGGGGGGCACAGTTTGAGACTCACTGGTGGGATTCCCAGGAATGATGTAGTGGCAGGCAGGAGGGGAACACACTTTGGGACTCACAGGAGCCCACATCTGGGAAGGTTGGAGTCCTGGTGACCGTGGGTCTGTAGCTGAGGTAGCAGGTCTTTGGCCGGAGTGGCTGTAGGGTCCAGGGTGGTGTCTGAGGCCAGTCTGGATGGTGATGAGGCTGGAATACTAGTTACAGCAGCTCTCCCTTTTAAGAGGGCATGGTTTCTGTCAGAGATGGACGCCTGGGAGTGATTGCAGGTGGTAGCAGGGCTTTCCATCTAAGAGAGCCCAGTTCTCCTTCTCCAGAATGTCCTGCAGGGTCTCACTGTCACACACACACACACACACACACACACACACACACACACACACCACATGTCCACACACTCCCCTTCTGCTCCCTTGCTCACTTATACTCTCTTCCTCACTGCCATCCTGCTGGCTGCCATCTCCCCTCTTCCAATTCTGGCAATTTTTTTAAAGATAATACTCAGATTGATGAATTTATGAGAAAATGGGGTTTCATATGTTCCTACTGAGAGTGTAAATTGGAGCAATCTCTTTGGAAGAAATCTGACAATATGTACCAAATCTTTAAAATTAAGCCTTTTCTTTGACTTAGAGTATTCACTTCTGGGAATTTTTTCTTAGAAAATAATTGAACAAGTCACAATTATATGGGTACAAAGGTATTCATGAAAGCAAATTCAGAAGCAATTTAACAGAATGAAACAGGATTGGTTAAATGAATTGAGTACATACTCAATATACTACTACAAAGGCATTAAAATTGTGAATTAGTGTTATGTTTATTGACATGGAATGAGCTTCTCAACTTAAAAAAATACATCAGAGCCACCTAGAAGGCAGAAACTCAAGCTTCAGGCTTATAGAATGCAAGATGAGGCTTAGTAACAGAAACTCCATGCCACAGACCCATCAAGTATCAGAACTGGAGGTGATCTTGTAGAGTCTCCTAGTCCAGACTCCTCTTTGAGAATGTTGAAGTCCAAGTCCTAGAAAGGAAGTGACTTGACCAAGGTCAGACAACCAGTTAAGCTGAGGTGAGAGTCTATCTGCTGTGAAAACGTGTTTTTTTCTGGCCCCCATCATACCCTGGACAGAGACATCTGGTTGCTTCTTGGGAAATATTTTTGTAATATTATTCCTTGTCCCCTGTATGATCTAAGCATGTTCCCTGTAACTCACTTTACCATAAGTCATTCTGCTTTGTATTAACAAGTTTTTGAATATGTCTGTACTCTCTACTCTATTTTGAGCTATTTGAGAACAGAGGACTTGTGTTATTTAATTCCTTTTTTTCTTAGATTTAGATAGTACTTTAAATGCAGTTGATGTTCAAATTCTTCAAGAATATTTGTTGTTTCTGGTTTTTAATTTAATTTAATTTAATTTAATTTTTTTCATCACCATTTATCCCCTCTATGCCCTCTTCCAAATGTATTAGAAGAAAAGTTGTGGGGAAAAAACACCCAGAAATTTTTGTTGAAACTTAAAACCAAGCCAGGGAACTTAGTATCCTAAGTATAGAACAAGAAGAAAATGTATATTTAAAAACTTATTTGCCTGTACATGTTTGTTTCTTTGATAAACTGATTGAAATGAAAACCCACTAAAAACATCTATCTTTTTATAAGGAGAGGGTTGGTTCTGAAGCAAGTTTTAGGGGCAAAAATAGAATATTGGAGACTAGCTATAGTTATAAGAAATATTAATCATGTTCTGTTAACCATGATTGCCTTGTTCTGATTAAGGAACATTCTAACCTGGCTGGGAGTTGTATGCCCCCAAGACCTGGGAATCAACCTTGGAATGCAGTCCATTCTCATTCAAGAACTGCCTATGATCATGGGAAGATTAACAACCCTGTTGCCCAAAATAATGGAGTTCTGCCCCCAGCCCCCATTGCCTACTTCCCCATGCCTGTGATTCCTACTTCCCCATGTAAACTGTTCTACCCAGTATAAGCAGCTGGCTTATGGGGGGTTGCAGAGCAGATTTTTGTGGAAGACCTGCTACTCTTCTATACTGCCAGCATTATTGGAATAAATGCTCATGTATGATTTAACCCTGTCTCATTTAATTGGCTTAAGTAGTGACAGGCAGCCTGGACTCCTTGGTTGTCTGGTTACACAAGGATTACATTGATTTTTCTTTTTTTTTAAATTAGTGTCATGGGTACATCATTTAAAATTATTGTCAGCTGCATATAATAGAAACCTAATTGCAGTGACTTAGCCAAATAGGGATTTGTTTTTTTCAAAAGCAACAAGAAGTCCATAGATAGGCAGTGCAAGTCTAGTATAGCTGCTCCACAAGGCCATCAGGGATCCTCCTGCTCTGCTCATGACACGGTTGCTGTGTCTAAATGTATCACGTGTACATTCTAGCCAAGAAGAAAACAAAGAAGGAATGGCAAAAGCAGTAATACCCACTAGGTCTTCTCCTTTTAAAAGCTTCTTGGGAACCTCACCCAGGAACTTCTGAGTACATCTTATTGGCCAGAAGTGGGGTCACATGACCACTCTTCTCTGTAAATAAGTTTGGGGAGGTAAGTACTTTGGCTGGTCACATCCACCCCTAAACTTGGGTTCTGTTAGTAAGAAAGAAAAGAAGGATGAATGTGGATAGGGTTTTTGGGAGGGGAAAATGGTGGCAGAGTAGGTAGACCTTTCTTGTACCTCCTCCCAAGGCCAGACTGGAAATAAAACTAAATTGGGGAATATTCACCTGGAATTTCCAACTGAGGTCCAGCTGAGGAGGAGACACAACAGGGAAGGGCAGAAACCACTTGGAGACTGGCAGGAAGAGTGAGGTCATGAGAGGGGCTGGCCCAGCTCCCATGGGTGACAGGCAGAGAGAGAAGGAATCCCTTGGCTGCAGGGGGCTTTTCCCTGAGAAGACTGAGGCCTGGACACTAGGCTGGTTTCCACAGTCCAAGCACCAGAGCCAAGAACAGCGACCCATGCAACATCCAGCTCTGAAAGGCAGCGGGGCTTCTGGCCACTATGGAGACCAGAGCAAGTCAGAGATAATGCCACAGTTTTTGTTTGTTTTTAAACCCAGAGCACAAGATTTTCATTTGCAGCTACTCACCCGAGGCTTCGCTTCAGTGGAAGGAAGGTGGTGTGGACTGGAGTTGCCTGAGGAGTGGCTGGGGTGGGAAGCATTTCAGGGGAGGAGACATGAAAAGCAGCAGCCTGGAGACCTGCAATTGGGCATATCCTCTCAAAGCAAAGTGGCCATTTTTCCCGAGAGGAGCAGGTCCCTTCCAGAAGCTACAGCTCTGGAAAAGGCAAATACCCATCCCTAGGGCATATAGCTCGCCCCACCCTTAGGAACCCTGCTTTCCACACCTTGCATCTTGACCCCTGCCGAGGAGAGAGAAGCAGAGGCCAAGTCCACAGGTTTGAACAGTCTCAAGGAGTGTCAGTAACTGGCTTGGGGATGGGACCGTATACCCCACTGTTCCAGGAACTTGACTGTTGCTCCTCATTCATGGGAGGGCTGATAGAAACTCCTGGTTTCCAGCAGATCCCAATGGACTACATACCAGGATCTCCGCCCAGCTGAGGGGAGGGAAATATTCTGGGGCACTCAGAGGAATAGCTCTGGGACAGGGAAACACACCCACTACTTTCCCTGAAATCTGAACAGCACCTCGCCCTCACAGACGACCTAGAAGTCTTATATCCCAATACCACCAAAAGCCTTTTCAGAAACAGCCTTTTCAGGGAGTACGATTGACAGCTGGCTGGCAGGTGAAGGCAGTGTGGAGCAGAGCCCAGGAACCCTGGGAAGTTAGCTAACCCATCCCTGAACGCTGCACTGCTAACAAACCAGTACTATGTTGAATAAGAGTGGTAAAATCAGATATCCCTGTCTTATTCATGGCCTTAAGGAAAACACTTTTAGTTTTGCCCATTGAGTATGATGTTAGCTGTAGGGTTGTCATATATGGCTTTTATTATGTTGAGGTATGATTTATTGCCACTTTAATGAGAGTTTTTATAATAAATAGGTGCTGGATCTTGTCAAATGCTTTTCTGTGTCTATTGATATAGTCATGTAATTTTTATCCTTTATTTAGTGTATATGATGTATTACATTTATTGATTTGTGAATATCAAACCATGCTTGCATTCCTGAGATAAACCCCACTGGTCCTGGTGTATGTTTTAAAAAATATATTGTTGAATCCTACTTGCTAATATTTTAGTGAGGATTTTAGCATCTATAGTCATCAGGGATATTGGCATATTATTATTTTTTGTAGTATCTTTATGTGTTTGGAATTAGGATAATTCTAGTCTTGTAACAACTGCTTGGAAGTCTTCCTTCCTCTTGAATTTTTAGAATAATTTGAGGAGGGTAGGTATTAATTCTTCATGGAATGTTTTGTAAAACTTGCCTGTGAAGCCATCCAGTCCAGGGCTTTTTTTTTTTTTTTGTGGGGAGTTTTGTTTGTTTGTTTGTTTGTTTGTTTTTTACTGCTTCTATTTCATTGCTTGTTATTGATCTACTGACACTTTCTGATTTTTCCTGATTGAGTTTTAGAAGATTGTAATTTTCTAGGAATTTATCCACTTTTTCCAGGTTATCTAATTTGTTGGCATATAGTTATTCATATTATTTTCTTACAATCTACATTTCAGTAATGTTGTTCTTTCTTCATCTCTTTCATTTCTGATTTTATTTATTTGGGTCCTTTCTCTTTGTTTCTTGATAAGTATGGCTAAAGGTTCATCAATCTTCTTTATCTTTTTAAAGAACCAGCTCTTGGTGTCATTGATCTTTTTTATTGTTGGTTTTGTTTTTTAGTCTCTATGTCATTTCTGCTCTGATTTTTATTATTTCCTTCTTTCTACTTTGGCTTTTCTTGTTGTTCTTTTTTTAATTCTTAGTTGCAGGGTTAGATTGTTTATTTGAAAATCTTCATGTTTCTGTAGATAGGCCTGTAATGTAATGAGCTTCCCTCTCAGGATTGCTTTTATTGTGTTTCCTAGATTTTGGATTGTTGTGTGTTCATTTTCATTTGTTTCTAGGAAGTTTTCTTTATTTCTTTTTTAATTTCATTGGTAACCCTTTTACTGTTTAATAACAACTTATTTAGCCTCCATGTATTTGACTGTTTTTTTGAGTTTTTTAAATTGTAATTGATTTATAGTTTCATGCCATTGTGATCTGAGAAGATGCTTGATATGATTTTAATCTTTTTGAATTTGTTAAGACTTATTTTGTGTCCTAAGATGTGGTCCATCTTTGAGAGTGATCCATATACAATTGAGAAGAATGTATATTCTGCAGCTTTGGGATGAAATGTTCTGTAAATATCAATTAAATCCATCTGATCTAGTGAGTTGTTTATGGTTGCTGTTCCTTTGTTGACTTTTTGTCTGGAAGATTTATCCAGTGATGTCAGTGGAGTGTTAAAGTACCCTATTATGACTGTGTTGCTGTCAGTCTTTCTTTTAAAGCTCTCCAAGATATTTTTTTTTGTTAATCCTCACTGGGCATTATTTTTTCATTTATTTTTGGGAGAGAGTGGCAGAGAAGAAGGGAGGGGAAGAGAGAGAGAGAGAGAGAGAGAGAGAGAGAGAGAGAGAGAGAGAGAGAAAGAAACAACAATGTGAAAGAGAGAGACATCATTGGTTTCCTCCTACATGTGCATTGACCAGGATGGGGATCAAACCTGCACCCAGATATGTGCTCTTGATATGGAATCAAACCTGCAACCTTTTGGTGCATGGATTGATTCTCTAACTACTGAGCAATACTGGCCATAGTGAAGAGTTTTTTAAAAATATATATATTTAGGTTCTCCAACATTGAGTGCATCTATGTTTACCAGGGTTGTGTTCTCTTGTTGGGTCAATCCATTTATTATTATGTAATGACCTTCTTTGTCTCTTTTATGGCCTTTGTTTTGAAGTCTATTTTGTTAGATATATTTATTGCTTTCCCTGCTTTTTTTTTTCATTTTAATTTACATGAAATAATTTTTCCCCTCCCTTTAGTTTTAATCTGTGTGTCTTTTGTTCTGAGGTGGTTGTCTTGTAGACAGCATATGTATGGGTAATGTTTTTTAATCCATAAGCTACCCTATGTCTTTTGATTGGAGCATTTTATCATTTACATTTAAGGTTATTATTGATAGGTAGTTATTTATTGCCATTTTTTCTTTGTGCCTATATTCCTCTCTTTATATATTTCTTCTTCTTATAGCAGATCCTTTAACATTTTCAGCAATGTTGATTTGGTGGCAATAAACTCCTTTAGCCTTTTTTTTTTTTTTTTTTTTTGGTCTGGGAGCTCTTTACTTCACATTCAATTTTGAATGATCACTTTGATGGCTAGAATAATCTTGCTTTCATATCCTTGCTTTTCATTACTTTGGATACTTCATGCCACTCCCTTCTGTCCTATAGAGTTTCTGATGAGAAATCAGCTGGAAGCCTAATGGGAGCTCCTCTGTAGGTACTAATTCTTCTTTTCTTTCTGCCTTTAAGATTCTCTCTCTGTCTTTAGTTTTTGGAATTTTAATTATGATATGTCATGGTGTAGACCTCTTTGGGTTCACTTTGATTGGGACTCTCTGTGCTTCCTGAACTTGTGTGAGTTTTTCTTTCACCAGATTAGGGAAATTTTCTGTCATTATTTCTTCAAATAGACTTTCTATCCCTTGCTTACTTTCTTCTCCTTCTGGCACTCCTATGATGCATATGTTGTTACTTTTCATGTTGTCTCCAAACTCCCTTAAACTATCCTTCTGCTTTTTAATTATTTTTTCTTTTTGGTGCTCTGATTGAGTGATTTTTTTTTCCTACTTTGTCTTCCTATTCACTAATTTGATCCTCTGCCTCCTCTAATCTACTATTTATTTCTTCCAGAATATTCTTTATTTCAGCTATGTCATTCATCATTTCTGACTGATTGTTTTTTTATGGTTTCTAAGGCCTTTTTCATGCTGTTGAGTATCCTTGTAGTCATTACTCTGAGCTCTGTAACTGATAAATTGTTCATCTTTATTTCATTTAGCTCTTCTTCTGGAGAATTCCTTGTTCCTTCATTTGGGGTCTGTTTCTTTGTCTCCCCACTTAGGTTGCCTATTTGTGCTTATTTCTGTTTATTAGTTTGATCTGCTATGGCTCCCAGTCCTATCAGGGTGGACTTCTATAGTGGGTGACTTGTGGGAACCAGTGGTGTTGTCTCCATAATTTTCTGAGCTGGGTGCTCTAGGAATGACCCTGTTGTGGATTATGTGGGTCCTCCTGTTGTAATTGGCTTTTTATTGTGCTTGTTCTGTTTGTGGGTGGACTTGCCATTGGGCTGGCTGACTATGAGGCTCAACCCTAATCATGTCTTCATAACTGATATACAGGTGCTGACAGGACAAAATAAGAACAAACCAGAAACACACACACACACATTAAAGACCAATGACAAATAAAACCAATACCACCACCACCAAAAAAAAAAAAAAAAAAAAAAAGAGGGAAAAAAGATACCACTATATAGGAATTATCAAGGAATTATAGCAGAAAGAAGGAAATGAAGGAGGAGAATGTGAAAGAAAAGAAGATGGAGAAAAGAAACAAGATAAGAATAAAAGAGAAGAAAAAGAAAAAATATATGTTGAAGTAATAATAATTAAAATAAGGTAATAATAATAAATAAAATAATATATGGACTAGGAAAAGAAAATTGGAGAAAGAAATAAAATAAATAAAAATTTAAAAAGCAAAGAGAAAGAAAAAATGGATGAAGGAAAGGAAAAAGAGAAATAAGGGATATGAGAGAATAAAAGAAAAGAAAAGAAATGAAATATAAAAAATAAAGAAAAACCTATACACAAATTAATAATAAATAAAAAGAAAAAAAACCTGGAGTTTTCCTCCACAGATTTTTGTGCCTACTGAGTTCACCCTTTGGATCTGCTGTGTGTGGCTCTTGCTGGATTTTGCTCTGATATTGTCCAAGTCTGGACGCTTGGTGCACTGTTCATAGGCCTCCCACTAGGTTCTATGATGCAGTCAATGTCAGTCACTTTCCTTGCCACCAGTCTGATGCTGGGCAGGACAGAGTCCCAAACAGTCTGGTGGTTGGGGCCTCCAAAGCCCAGAGACTGGGTTTGCCTCAGGTCTTGCCCATGGAATGCCCTTGCTCTGAGTTGCTTTCCCTTCCCCCATGGATCTACACTCTGTGAGGATATCTGGGACTTGGCCAGGGTAGTTTAAACAGTCACATTGGGGGTGGTGCTTGTAATCTGTTGGAGTGGGGACAGGTACTTCCTCTCTTTCCCAGAGCTGTGCTGGCTGCTGGCTGTACTCACTGAGGGGCTTGGATCTGCTGAAGGGCCCAGCACTTGCCTGTCTATGTCCTAGACAGAAACCCACCCAGGAGCCACTGTTGCAACACCTCAACTTGCCTGGCTCCCTGCCACCCCCTTGCCACCACACAAAGTAGGAGGGGGTAAAAAAGAAAAGAAAAGAAAAACAAAACAAAACAAAACAAAAAACAGCTCTGCTTGCCACTCCAATCTTTCCATGAAGCCAACTCCCGTGGGCAGGCCTCCACTCAGGCTCTGACTGGCCAAATGTTCATGGTCCCCCTGTGCCATCACATCAAGCAGTATGGGCACAGATTTCTAGCCCCACACTGTTTTCCTTTTTCTCAGATCACAGCAGAAAGGGCAGACCTTGCAGTTTCACAGTTTGGAGTGGGGCATCATCCATATGCTTGAGGTGGAAGTGAGGTGGGCAAGTTCAACCTTTTTTTCCCCCCAGGGCACACAGACCAGACCCTGTCCAGCTCTCTGCCCAATGTTCTATTAGTAGATGGAGGATGTCTCAGAGTCACTGCTGGGTGTACTGATAAGCTTCCTACGTGGCCAAGTTTTGTGGTGTGAAACTTGATCACCCGGCTCTTTACCCAGTTCCAGATAAGATCAATTGTCCTGGGCTGGTGATGGGAGTAAGGTACCTGTATTAGTTTCCTGTGGCTATTGTAACAAATGACCACAAACTGGGTGGCTTAAAACAGCAAAAATTTATTCTTTCACAGTTCTGGATGCTACAAATCCAAAATTAAGGTGTCAGCAGGGCTGCACTTTCTCCAGGTGCTCTAGGAAAGATTCTATTTCCTGTCCTTTTCACCTTCTGGTGGCTGCCAGTATTCCTTGGTTTGGGGCCACACAATTCCAATCTCTGCCTTCATGGTTACTTTATCTCTTCCTTTTCTATCTATCTCTCCTCCATACGTTTCTTATTAGAAAACTTGTCATGGGATTTTGGGGTCCACCAAGATGACCTCTTCATTCTAAGATCTTTAACTTAATTATACCTGTAAGGTCACATTCCAAGGCTTAGTACGTAAACATATTTGGGGGCGGGGGGGCATCATTCAGCCCATGCGTGTGCCCAAGTCTGAAATCAATGTGCTGGAAGCACCAGCTGCCGAGAAAAAGGCAGAGGGTGGCAGAGGCAGATGACATGGACCTGTAAGAAGAAGGTTTTCATAATGATTGATGAGTAACCAGCCATACAGGTTGCAGACAATCTACACTTCTGAGGCAGAGGGCTTCAAAGGAGGCATTGCTCATAGGAAAGCCAGGCTTCAGTCAGAAAGAGCAGGAGAGTAGCCTGAGGCAACTGAAAATATATCAGATTCCTGATTGGGAACAGTGTGTGCCACATTCAGAAGATGGCCTATTGAGGAGGAGCAGAAGGGCTTTCAGGCAAATAGAGCCAGAGAATGTGTGTCAGGACTGGGAGGCTGAAGTCAATAGCTAACACCCGTGACAACTTCTGCCAGGGTCCCCTCCCAGTTTCTACTCTCACCGTTCCTGGTCTCTCACTTTGAGCTCTCCAAATCAAATCTGTTCTTACAAAGCTTTGCACGCCCTCAAGTCCCCATAGGCAGTGGGGTTGGCTTGTTTTGGTATCTGGGAAGTGGCTGAACTTTGACTGATTTTATTTTTTTCATCTGGCATATTATTATGCAGTCCTTACAGATAACAGTATGGTTTTCTTTTCATAGTTGATACCACATCTGTATTAATGTAGTTAAATATATGTCCTCAGCTCTTCAAGGTCTTATCTCATAGGAAGGATTGTACTAATAGAGGGATTTTAATCAACCCTGAAGGGAATGATTAAGGTTTACAGATAATTGTGTTATCAATTATCTGTAATTTATCACATATTATTTGCATATGTAAGGCCACCCTTGGAATACTATGACTTCTCCTTCTTTGAATTACTATTTGGAAAGAAGAGAACAATTCAACTCCTCTAGGAAGGGAAATCTGCAAAACTCCAATGTCAATAGTTGTTTTTGTTTTAAGTTTTAAAGAAAAGTTATGAAGCATAGCATTAGATAGGTCAAGAGGAGTAGAGAGGACATTCGGAGGAAGAAAAACAGTGTATAAAATTAATTTTAATTATTTTTGGGGGGGGATGCCATTGATTTATTTAAAGAATCTGATGAGAACTTTGGATTCTTAACCCTAGACAGACTCAAATGAGTACATACATATAAAATTCCACATGCACCTGGCAGCGTACTTGATCTCTCTGAAGCTCACCCATGAGCTCCTAGGAGTGGATCCAAATCAACCAGTTAAGGCCCCTCTGGAGCATGACAGGCTTAGAGTGCACTAGAAACATCAGCTCCATTGGAGCTGATGGTTGAGAAAAGAGAAGACAAGGTTGGAAAGTTAGGTAGTGAGGCTCAATGGCAAGATTCAGGGAACACAGGGACCATAACTGTGTCTGTAGTGGACACAGAGCTATTAAATATTTTGGGCAGGATGCATACCAAACACCAGGAATCCCAGGTCTTGGGAAAGTCACCATTCTGGGCCCTAGTGGCCTCGTTTGTAAAATGGGGATGTTCTCAAAGTCAGCATGAGAACAAAGTGAGATAGTGTGAGTGAAGGCATTTGTAAATGTTTAAGGTTATAATGTATAAAATGGAGAATTGAGAAGATGAATCAGGTTATAACATGGTGGGTATATTCACACGCAGCCCTCAACTGTGGGGCAGGGAACATTTAATGTGGTTGGGAAGATTAGCAAGGGCAAAAGAATGAAAAAAGCCATGAATACATTACAAAGTAAACCAAGGGGAATGAAATTATTATTTTTGAAGTAAGGGGTACTACTTCAGATAGATTATTAACTTTTTGTGTGAATGGAAAGGTCTTGAATGAGATCAGGAAGAAGATGAGAAATGTTCATCTTGAAAGCCCTGAATTTTTCCAGAGGCCTTTCTTCCAAAACCAGATGGTACATAAATTAGATTCTCTGTGAATTACAGAATATTAAATTTTATAACCAAACCAAATTGATGTCTTATGCTTGGAACCAATGCATGCATGAATCTATTGGGAATAGCTTAGATTATTTTAACTATTGATTCATGAAAAAGGTTTTGGCAAAGGGTCTCAGTGAAGGAATCAAGCCAGAAGCAGCATTTGTCATACCAGATGGGTTGACTCATCCTTTGGACTGAAAAATTCACCTGTCTTTTTGTGGAAACTGCCTAGTGGTCTATTAAATGGGGCAGGGACATTTTTTATATATCAATAGATGAGTCTTGATAATCTGATGTATATGGGCTTCTGGGACACTTCCGTTTGGTGCTCAGTGCTATCTATAAAGCTGGTATTTTAGAGAAATGGAATAAAAACTAATTTGGACATCCAAAGGTCAGCTATTTGGAAGAGGAAATGTGAAATTGGTCCATAGCCACTTTGGGAGAAAGAAGACATTATTAGAAGGTGAGAACCTACTCCATGTAAGAGACAAGTGAGGTCATCTGCTCTAAAGAAGCTACAGAAGGACCTTAGTGTCTTAACACTAAAAAGTAATTTTTAAAAAAGTTACTTGGATTCAAGGTTGTGGAGATTGCTCTTCCATTACTTTCCCCTGGCTGTCTTATTCTCATCATTTAAAGTTCAGCCAAAACATCACCTTCCTACCTGAGTAACTTCCCTACCCCCAATCCTGCTTCCAGAATTTCTGTCATATTACCGTTACTTCCTCCCTCATTTTTATACTGAGTACCTGTTTAGGGCCTTTCTCCCTCCCATAAGGGATCCTGTCTGTCTTGCTCCCTGCTGTATTCCAAGCCCTTAGCACAAATCTGATCCGTATTTGTTGAATGGGTAAATAAATGTGTGGAGCTTTTGAAACATGGAAACAAACCAATTTGCTGACCAGTTCTTGGAGTCCCAGACCTTTTGTATTTTTTATTCTGACAAATCTTTTGGATTCTATACCTATAAGATTGTTACAGAGAACTAGAATAAATCAAGCAATGCTCAGAGAGTTTAGTCACACTTTATTCACTGCAGTAGGCTTAGAGAAAATGACTTCAAATTCTAAGCAGGGCTACAAGCAGAACTTCCCTTTTTATTAAAGATCCAGCCCTATGTGTGGTTAGTGGTTATCTCGCTGGTGGCCTTGAAAACTATACAGTTCTATCCAATTAAAAAATACACCTGGCAGGGCATTGAGAGTATGGGCATATCTAGTCTTTGGCCTACAAGGTCAGACAGCTAAGTTTACCTTCCTCAGTATTCAAGAAGGCTAAAGCAGGCTAGAAAGCAAAGTTGTTTTTTTTTTGTTTGTTTGTTTGTTTTGTTTGTTTTTTTAGAATATGAGGCCTTCTAAAAAATATCAGAGAATTCCAAACAGTAGTTTTACAAAATAGGGGTTAGCCTTCTCAAGATATCTCCCTCTTTCTGCTGCTGCTGTCCTAATACAGACTTTTCTTACATTTGGACCATTTCATTGGCCTCTGGAATGTCCTGCCTGCCTTCAGTCTCCTTCCTCTCCAGGTCATTCTGTGAACTCCTGCTGCATCAATTTTCCATGTTCTATTTAGAGAACAAGCCAACAGTCTGACTTTCAAGTTCTCTCAACTCTGTCCTTGGTTCCCATCTTCTTCTTTATATTCCCTTTGATTCAGTCAAGCCAAAGTACTCCTCCCTTTCCATACAGAGCCTGCAGCTTCCTGCCTCCAAGCATCTGCTCAAATGGTTGTCTTTAGTTGACCAAATACTAGCTAACTTTTAAGACCAGAGTCAAATATTCTCCCTTCCAAGGAGCTTTCCCTGATTTCACTAAACTGAAAGTAAATCCTGCTTCTTTCAAGTTTCCTAACAGCTTTATTTGTTCTTCTCTTAAAGTATGAAACACTGCATAAATGTCTGGCTTCCTCCAATCGACCATGAACTAGTTGAAGGTGGGGACTAAACCTTATTCACCCTTGCTTTTTTCTTTTTAAATAATTCTTTATTGTTGAAAGTATTACATATGTTTCCTTCCCCGCCCCCCCCCCCCACTCCACCCCCTCCAGCCCGCTCCCACCCTCTGCCCCAGGACCTCACTGCCCCATTGTCTGTGACCATGGGCCATGCAATATATGCATTCAAGGTCCTTGGTTGATTATCTCCCACCCACCCACCCTTCCCGCTGTCCTTCCGAGATTCTGTACTTGTTCTTCAATAAATCTCCACTTTTGCTATACTACCCTCTGTCTGTGGATTCATTCTTCTACTCTGGTGAACAAAGAATCCAGGTTCCAGTCCAAAAATTCCGTTTCAGTAGGACTACTACTTGGGTCTTGTGATTGTAGATGGGATGGTCTCTTCTATCTCTATTGCTGTTCTCCAGCCCTGATCATGAGGTGGGTAGAAACTGTGATAATTTCTTACTGCATTTTAAAGAGAAAGCCCAGAAACTCCAGTATTTCCAATGAGCATTTATCCTGGGTGAGAAAGATCGAAGAGAAACGAACCAAGCTTTCAATTCAAGAAGTTGGAATAAAGAACAATTTGAAAAGTAGTGGAGTTGGATTAGACAGTGATTGAGACATTCTACAAATTATATGGAAAGGATTCTTACCTGTGAACAATGAGCTGGTCAAATGTAGGCATCCTTGTGCCTGATTCCTCATGACTCCTATAATATAAAAAAGGCAAAAAGATGTAAGAGAAAGAGTTTAGGCATTAGACCTAAAGAGGCCTGGGCTCAAACCCCACTGAGGCTTATTACTCTGGGTTGCCTGCTTTGAGAAAATTATTGTCTAATTCCACATTACCTTATCTGTAAATGAAATAGTTGTCATATTCATGTCTCAGATGCTATGAATTTGTTATCTCATTCAATTCTCCCCAGACACAGAAGTATTTTATTTTACTAATTTTTACTCCTTCCTAATTCTGTAGACAAGAAAATGGGTTGAGAGCAGTTAAAAGCCAGCAAGAGGTTGCCAAGAAAATGCACCCTAGTGTGCTCACTCAGTGTACCAGCTTCCATCTACAAAAGATAGGAACAGGAAAACACATCCAGCGTGATGGTCAGATAAGAAAATGTGTTTAAAATGTAAAGATGATATTAACTAGATCCATTCTCATTTCTTTTAACAAATGTTTATGAATAAATAAGTATACCCAGGTATTTTTTAAAATCATGTTTAAATTATAAATCCTTTGTCTAAAGATGATGACTAGTCAATCAAGTTCATGCTTATTCTCAGCTTTTTTGAGTAAAGGTGTTGCTGAGGAAAGCTCACCATTGGAACATGAGACTGAGCCAAGCTCTACCCTCATGGGATGGCGGCACATCATGTTGCTGGGAAAGGCCCTAAGAAGCAGGGAAGAGCCTTTGAGGTAATTTCAAGGTTTAATGGGGAGTAACAGAAATTAATCAAGAAAAAAAGCATGGGCCCAGCGGGCATGGCTGAGTGGTTGAGCATCAACCTATGAACCAGGAGGTCATAGTTTGATTCCCAATCAGGGCATATGCCTGGCTGTGGGCACCATCAGTGTGGGGCATGCAGGAGGCAGCAGAACAATGATTCTCTCTCATCATTGATGTTTCTATCTCTCTCTCCCTCTCCTTCTTCTATGAAATCAATATATATATATATATATATATATATATATATATATATATATGAAAAAAAAACCTGGAAAGAAAATATTATACAAGAATTATTTACAGGTCTGGAAAGGCTCAAAACTGTATTTAACACAAATGTTCTCATTAGACTTTCTTACACTTCCTAATGATCATTCCAGCATCAGTGCCTCAGATGAATGCTAGTAGCAGGAGATTAATCCCTGGGAGGGGAGAGGACTTTGAGGACCTGGAAGAGAGCAGAGTCACAAGATGGACAAAACCAAGACTCAGCTCAGATTTTGAGTTTTGCTCTGCCTCTTATTAGCTGTGTGACCTTCAGCCAATGCATGTACACTCCTGTGACTCTGTGGCAGAGATTGCTAGTTATTCCTCAAATCATTTCCCTTCCCCTGGGCACACAGGAGAAGCTAGCAGTGACCCTGGGAATGATTTTGGCCAATGGGATGAACATGGAGGCACATATGCCATGTACAGGCATGGTCTGTTGAAACCTTCATGAGCTCCTCCACTCTCTCTCTTTCCCTACCTGCTGGTGGGGAGGAGAAGGCTCTGAACACCTAGAGGAGGGCAGAGACACAGATGGAAGGGGCCTGGATCTCAAAATGTTAAATGAAAGGCCACCATACCAGAAGTGTTCTATGGACTTGACAGAATAGGAAATAAACTTGTATTATGTTGAACCACCGATAAGTCTGTTACCACATTTATACAGATTCATTTTCCTTGTTGATACCATGGGGGTAATAATGGTCTTAAGTCAGTTATAGAGATCAAAAGAAATAATGTACAGCCATGAGTGGCTTAACAACAGGGTTATGTTCTGAGAAATGCATCATTAGGTGGTTTTATCTTTGTGTGAATGTGGTAGAGGGCACTTACACAAACATAGATGGTATAGCCTACTATACACCTGGGTGCTATGTTATAGCCTATGGCTCATAGATTACACACCTGTACAGCATGTTACTGTAGTGAATATTGTAGGCAATTGTAACACAATGGTAAGTATTTGTATATCTAATTTGTATACCTAAACATAGGAAAGGTATAGTAAAAATCTATACTAATAAAAGGGTAGTATGCTAATTAGACCGATATCTTCTGGATGAGCGTCTGGATGTCCTTCCTGACAAAGCCTGACCGCCAGCCCTGGGGAAGAAGCCGTTCCACTGACCATAGCCGTTCACTATGGACCTGTTTAGGGGCCTGCCCGAGCCTGAGCGCTCATCAGCTGCCGGTAAGTGAGGGGCTGCCCTGTCGGCGGTGGCAAGGAGAAGGGGGCAGGCGGGTGGGCAGGAGGAGAGGGCAGGCAAGTGCATTTGCCTCAGGCCGGGCCCCAGCATGTGCCCTCTGCCCTGGAGCGCTCCACCATGTTTGCTCTGTAGGAAGAAAGGTCTCTGCTCAAGGCGCAGGCTGGGGGCAGCGCGGGCCCCGCAGCCCAGCTTCGGCAGCTCAGCATCGGCCTGGCGCAGAGTCCCTCTGCCCTCGCACGTGGCACAGTGTCCGGGGCCTCTAGCCACAGCCCTCCAGCCTGGGTCTGAATCACTTTTCCCTTGAGCAACGTTTTCCCACGTGCATGTGTGTACAAGTTCAGGGCTTTGTTTTAGTTTGTTTTTACCCCAGAGATTAAAGGAATCACCAGCGTTATCTTTCGTGTTTTTGAATCATCCTCTGTGCTTCTCTGATTTTTCGGTTGATAGTAGTTTCCTGGGTCACGGGAAGTCTCCCTCTCCCCAGAATTGGGAGCAGCAGCCCAGGTCCACCCATCCGCTGGCCCTTACTGCAGGGATGAGTTCCTGCAGGCTGGGGTTTGATCCCCACACATTAGCAGTAGACCAGTGCCTTTGTTATTGCTGTGTCTGGTTTTAATTGGACAAATGCCTAGCGGTCCTGGCGAAGAAGCTGCCCGGCAGTCCTGGGAGCCAGCTTAGCAAAATCTTGCAAGAGGAGAATTCTGTCTGGGTTTCCCCAAATTCCCTCAGCCCCTACTCACCCCTCTATAAAGGCACAGAACAAGTGAAGCCCCTTAAATAAAAATCAGAGGTCTCCAGCAACGGTGGGCCTCTCTCATCACAGTCATTTAGACTGGATGGCATTTGAATATTTATCTAGGCACCATGACAGAGAAACACAAGCTCAAGTCATGATCTCTGCCCTTAAATAATTCACAATCTTATTAGAGCGAGTGGATGATAAAAGCGCAGATAGGAACAGAGGCAATTGCTAGGGTGATTTTCCAACAATTAGTACAAAGAGTATGCGCTATGAATTACATAAAAAAAAAATATGTGTGGAAGTAGCTGCTTCATGAGTATGGCAACCCTTCCTTTTTTAAAGGAATCTGAGTTACATGTGAACTGTGTACTATGCTATGATATTTGAGGCACAGGACAAGGGAGGCCCTAAGTGTACTATGTTTTGATATTTGAGGCATTCTTTATTGTTCAATGTGATTTATTTCTGTACACCTCAGTTTTGTAATAGTTAAATTACTAGAATAATACATCTTGCTATAAAATATTACTAGAAGATCAAATAAGCAGGTGACATTTATTGTTATTTTCTATAAATGAACACAATCTCTGGTATGCTAAAGTGATAGGTATTATAGAAATATTCAGATAGGGAGACCTACAGGCTTGATTACAAGTGAGGTTTACTATCACAACCCAAATTTATTGCTTAAAAAAAAAAGCAGGGAGCCAACTAGAAACTGAACCAAATATAAGCCCTTGAAGGGCAAATGTAAATTGGATAAGCTTCGCTATTACAAGAGCAACAAGAAAGAATTCAAAGGCAAGAATGAGAAGCACATTGCATCCACTCTAAGTTGCTGTTAAAGAAAAATGGTATACTATGAAAATACTCAATACAGATTGTAAAGAGATTTGTTCAAAGAGGATTTCCTAGAGTAAGTGGTATTTCAGTTAGTTTTTTTTTTAAATGTGAAGAGGTTAGCTAGATAAGAAAAAGGTGTAGGGGTCCCAGATTGGAGAGGGTACAGGCTGGGCTGAGGGATCTTTGCGCCCCCCGCCCCCTGCTCTGCACAAATTTCATGCACTGGGCCTCTAGTATATTATAAAAGATAAAAAATGGTTTATCTGTATAGGGCACTTATCATGAATGGAACTTACAGGACAGAAAGTTGCTCTGGGTGAGTCAGTGAGTGAGTGGTGAGTGAATGTGAAGGCCTAGGACATTACTGTACACTACTATAGACTTCATAAACACTGTACACTTAAGCTACAATAAATTTATTTAATTTTTTTCTTCAATAATAAATTAAGCTTAAAAATGTGTAAAGTAAAAAGTTACAGTAAATAATGTTTTACGATACAGCTACAATGTCACTAGGTGACAAGAATTTTTCAACTCTATTATAATCTTATGGAAACATCACTGTATTGTGCATATGGTTTGTCATTGGCCAAAACATTGTCATGTGGCACATGATTATATAGGAAATCACTGCAGAAACCCTAAAAGCCCTCATTGTAAAACTTATTAGTCAGCCTACTCACAGACTAATGGCATCTGACTAGTTCCATAGTTGTTCTGTCCCTGGTCAATACTGGGCCAGGCTCCTCCACAGAAGGAGTCTAGAACCCCAAGCTACAGCCTCAAGCCCTGTCATGGGCACTGCTGATGTCCAAGATGATGCCATACCACACACTTGTTTCTCCCCAGTGGATGATGCACAGCAGGCTGTGAGATCAACTAAATCTTCCCACTCATCCTTCTAAGGTACATCCAAGCCTATGTTAAAATTCTATTTTGCTACCTGGAATTTCCATCCCCCCCCCCAAAAAAAAGATTATTTTTTTTTCTGATGAAAAAAATCATTATATATGTGGAAAATTTGGAAAGAAAATTTAAACTAAAAATATCTACCCACTAAAGATTATTATTATTAATATCATGGCATATTTCTTTTAAAATTATATTTATTTTTAATCCTCACCTGAGTACATGTTTAGAGAGGGAGAGGGAGAGACAAACACATCAATGTGATAGAGAGACATCTATTGGTTGCCTTCCTTATACCCCTATCAGGGTCAAACGCACAACCCAGGAATGTGCCCTGGCCTGGAATTGAAGCAATGACCTCCTGGTACTGGGTTGATGCTCAACTGCTGAGCCACACCATTCCAGCCATCTTTCTTACTATAGCCATCCCGGTAGGTGTGAAGTAGTATCTCATTCTGTTTTGATTTGCATTATTCTAATGATGAGTGATGTTGAATGTCTCTCTATCTTCTTTAGAGAACTGTATATTCTTTGATGTCTTCTTTAGAGAAATGTATATTCAAATCCTTTGCTCATTTAAAATGTCGGTTGTCTTCTTATTGTTGAATTGTAAGACTTCTGCATGTATTCTGGATACTAGATCCTTATCTTATATGATAAAGAGCTAATATGTTAATTAGACCAAACAGCAGAACTACCATCTGGACGACCTTCCAGACGAAGCTGGGACTGTGAGGAGCTGCGAGGGCTGAGACCCTTGCAGGAATTTCGTGCATCGGGCCTCTAGTTATATATAAGGTTTTCAAATATTTTTTCCCCCCATTCTGTGACTTGTCTAATCCATTTTAAATTTTGATGAAGCTTGATTTATCTGTTTTTCCTTTTGTTGTTTGTGCTTTTGATCTCCTGTCTAATCCAAGGTCATAAAGATTTACTTTTGTTTTATTCTAAGAGTTTCATAGTTTTAGCACTTACAGTTAAGTCTCTGATCCATTTTGAGTTCATTTTGTATATGGTGTGAGATACAAGTCCAAATTCATTTTTGTGTGTGTAGATATTCAATTACCTCAACACCATTTGTTGAAAACACTATTCTTTCCTCATTTGGTTATCTTAACACCCTTGTTAAAAATCAATTGCCTATAAACATATGAATATATTTCTGTATATTCATATGTTTATTATGAATAATAATAATATATATTATATATTATTATATATTATATATCATTATATATCCATCCTTATGCCAGTACCACACTGTCATGATTAGTGTAGTTTTCTCATAAATTTTGAAATTGGAATGCCTGTGTCTTTCACTTTTGATTTTTTTCAAGATTGTTTTGGTTCTTTTGGGTCCCAGGTATTTCTACATGAATATAGGAACCATTTGCCAATTTATGCAAAAAAAGCAGCTGGTATTTTGATAGGAATTGTATTGGATATGTAGACCAATTTGGAAAGTATTGCCATCTTAACATTATTTATTCTTCCACAGTGTTATTTTCTTAAATATGTTTTTATTGATTTGAGAGAGGAACACATTGATTGTCTGCCTCCTGCACACCCCCTACTGGAAATCAAGCCCACATCCTGGGCATGTATCCTGATGGGGAATGGAACCAGCCACATCTTGGTGCTCAGGATGATGTCAACCGGCTGAGCCTCACCTGCCAGGGCTCCACAATGATTTTCTTTTTTTTGTCTGTTTTGTTAATCCTCACCCAAGGATATTTTTCCATTGATTTTTAGAGAGAGTAGAAGGAAGAGGAAGAGAAAGAGAGAGAGAGTAAGATCGATGTGAGAGAGACACATCAATTGGTTGCCTCCTGCACGTGCCCCGACAGGGTCAGGGATCAAGCCTGCAACCAAGGCACATGCCCTTGGCCAGAATCAAACCCGCACCTTTCAGCCCTCGGGCTGATGCTCTTATCCACTGAGCTAAACCAGCTAGGGCCACATTGTTATTCTTAAACAAACAAACCACAAACCTCAGCAATTGCTCAACCCACATAATCAACAATTATTAAGTTTTTCTGCAGAGTAACTAGCTCTTACTATTTCCTCCAGCTACTTTTTAAAATGAAATGCTTTGCCTTGTAAATGAATTCTCTTCTTTCACCACCCAAGCTCAAATGTGTATATTTCCTTATTAGACCATAGTGATTCTGTTTTAGTAACGTTATTAGGGGTAAATACCATATAAATTTACCTAAAGGATGGAAAAACCAAGGCAAAAAACAAACATTCAAACCATTGTCCAACTTTACACACACACACACACACACACACACACACACACACACACACACACACACACACAATGGCTGGATGGATCTGTGATAAAAATGAGAGGTTCTTGGTTCTCACGCTACTGTGCTCCCCCAGAGTATTAGCAAGAACTGATTTCCCATCCCAACTGCTCTCTATTCCCCTGCCCTTCTCTGTGTGCAATTTTTAAAAGAATACCTAATTTTTCTGAATTTTTTTTCTTTATAATAAGAAAAGTGGTGCGATTCAGGTGCTCTGGTGAACTCATGGGCCTGTGTCTGTGTCACACTTACTTTTAATGACAAATTTCAGTTGCCTGAGTCCCCACCCCCCCACCCCCACCCCTAGGTCTGGCTGCCAGAAACTAAGTCCCTTCAAAGTGTCCCTCACTTGTTTCTGTGCATCTCTAGAGGGTACCTCACTTGCTCAGAGCCAGTCTGTCGGCTGCAGGTATCTGCGCCATCCATCTGTTCCCTGTTGCCTCTTCTGTACCCGTACCCCATTCCCAGTCATTGGATTGTCAAAACCATGCAAGGGTGCTGTTTGGGGATTCATTTAAGTCTCCCTGTCCTGTGGGCACCAGAGCAATTGTGTTCCTATATAGACAAAGAGAATGATCTCCACTCTAAATACAGCAAGCAACTCAGTCCCTGAGTTTCTCTGGTCATTCTAGTAAGCCTCAGGCCCTTTTATTCCTAGCCAGGCTGCAAATGGATTGAAGTGCTTAGAGAAAGAAGAGACAGCGTCCCAGCCACACCACTCTTCTCTGCTTCTCATGCTGTCCACCTCACCTCAACCTGCTCCTCCCTCCCAGGTCTCCAAACAAACTTGAATGAATGCAAGAAAAGGCAGGGGAGAGGCCATCTCACCAACAGCAGCTGAGCACCTGCTTAAGGGGCAAATGTGAGTTTCTGATGGTTGAAAATGGTACCTATCCCCAAGAGGCATTATGAAGATTAATTGAAGTAATGCAAATAAAAATACATTAAAATAATACAAAATAAAAATTAAAAAATGGGGTTGAGAAAAAGGAAGCTCTCTGAAACAAATAAGACATCCCCCCCCCCCCCCCAGGGTTTTAAAATATAAAAGTAGGCAAGATCTCTTTTCTGGTTAAAGGTACATTTTCTAAATACTTCTCACTGCCCCAGTGGAAATTTGCCAAGGTCGGTGATTCCAGGAAAAACTCTTGGGGTAGCACCTTCCCCTCCCTCTTCCTATGGACTTTTATGGCTCCATGGAGTACAGGAAGCAGATCAGATTCACAGTCATACTTATTTCCTCCTCTGCTCATCTGCCAGGCCCTTTGGGGTTGATGGACCGTGTCCGTGGGTTTGGTCAGGGGCTGCCAGAACAGAACACCGGGCATAGCACCTCCTCCCCGATTTCTGCCCAGGACAGGGACAGAAGGTGCCCACAAGGCCCCGGCACTTCAGTACGGGCACTCCCCCGGGCCTGAACCAAAAATAGAAGCTGTTTCATCCACCCCCGTGCTAGGCCTTTCCCAGGACTCCTCCCCAGAAATCCCTGAGGGCTGTTCCTGAGCTCACCCTCCTCCACACGCAGGCCAGCCCCTCCCACTTTTCAGCAGCCCCCACCCCCCCCCCCCCCCCCCCCCCCCGCGCACACACGGGGAGCCAGTTCATTCTCTTTTCCTTCCGCTTGGGTCTGGGCACAGGGCTGCTGACATTGCTGACCCTTTTCCAACCTGGCCGGGCGCGGCTCTGCATGATTGTGCGCTGGGGCCAGCCGCTCCCGCTCCCCGTAGGTGGGGCCCACTGTGACACCTCCCCTGGGGTGAGGGCTCAAATGCCAAACGGGGCTACGTCAGTGGGTTAGGCAGGTGGCCTGGAGGTGCGTCCTGTAAGGAAGCTGTGAGTCAGCAGCAGGGCCACGGGAATTCTTCAGTTCTCATTTTGGTTTCGTTTCAACGAGGTGATTGGATGTCTGGTGTGTTCGCGAAGTGTGGCAGATGATCATAGATGTCCGACTACAGAAGTGCAGGAAGGGCTCTGTGAATCATGCCCCCAGGACACAAACACCACAAGACAGGGACCCCAACTCAGCTCACTGTCCATGGCGGAATGTGGAGAAATGTATATTGTGACTCGTGTATTAGTGAGAATGCGCGCAAGGCTCAGAAGTAAAAGGAAGTACTACTTTCTGGAGAGTCTTCAGGGAGGTTCTGTGTGAGCTGAGCTTTAAAAAATGAATACAAGTTTGCCGGTGGATAAGAGCGTAGAAGAGCATCCTGTAAACTTGCAGAAGGTGAACTACAGGGGATGTGACCAAGAAGGAACCCACAGGCTTGGTGCCCCCGCTAGTCTCCTTCTGCACCCTTCACAGGCACCTTAAATAAGCAACCTAAGCAAAAACGGTGAGCTTGCTGCGTGGACACCACTTCTGAACAAGCCTGTCGTCCTCTTTCAGTCCTGTGTATTAACTGGAGCTGCCACTAGGGGGTGTGGGGCTTGGGGACAAAGGGATTGACAAGTAGATCCAGATGGCTGGGACAGAAGCAAGAATAGGTAAGCTTGAACGTCGAGCTAAAGGGCTTACACAGTATCCTGTAGGCTGGAGCTCGCAGCTGGTGGCCGTGAGTTGATTGAAAAAAAAAAAAATCTTAGGGACTTGTTTTGTTTAACTCTTATATAGTTTTAAAAGTCAGCTCCTTTCTAGCGTCTCTTGGAAGAATCAAAAGATCTTACATACTGAACTCATGACCTGCAATGAGCTGGTGCTGGGTTATAATCCCTCCTTTAAACCTGGTGTGGGCTCCAGGTTTGCCTCAGTCTCCGTCATTCCCTTCTGCCTCCCCAAGGGCCTTCCTGGCCTCTGGGCACATTTCAACACGCTCCCTGGAGGCAACAGGGAGCCATTGGTTTTAGGTAAGAGAGTGTCCAATGTTAGCATTTGAATGGATAAAACTGGTAGGTGATTGGATTTGAGAGGATGACACGTCCGTCAGTGTTAGGAGGGAACAAGTCAGGTCAGAAACAAGTGCCCATGCACACAGGTCCACGTGCACACATGCACACGTTAAAATGGTAAAATGGCCTCCTTTTCCTCAACTCTTTGAGTTCTTAGATTTCTTTACTTCATTAAATTTATTTATTTTCAATTTAAAGATTATTTCTTTTTTCTGGGGGTAGGAGAGGGAGGTACACATATCATTTTTCCTAGGGCTTACTCCTCCCTTCAGTCGTCCTCTCCCCTCTCAGAGATTGAGTTGGGTTGTGGCCCGAGGAGAACATCAAATCCTGGACCATTGATTTTCTGACCTTGTGTTCATCCCCTGTAGAACTGTGCCATATTCTTCCCATGCCCAACAAACAACTATTAATTAACTGGAAGAAAACAAGAACAGCAACAAACAACAACGAAACAGAGACTTGTATGGGGACGTGTGGTGGGGGGAATAAAAAACATAAGTACCTCACTGACCCTGCAGCCAGATGGAACCCACTACAAACTCTTTCCAAATTATAATAACGGCTTGTAGAGAAGAGAAAAAAAGAAACCCTGAATTCCATCCCTACCTCCCACAGCTGCTCCCTTCCATTGCTGGGTGACCCACCTAGAGTGGCTCTTGGTCTCCATTTCTAGAGCAGGATGGCAGAAAGATTATGTAATGCCAATCAAGTTCCAAGCAAATGAAAAGTAATAATGTTATTTGTCTGGCAATTGATCTAGCCATCCTTTCTCTCTACTGCTAGAACTAATTTCATTCACAGGTGCCATATTATTTACTGCTTTAATCATCTCTTTCAGTGCCACTTGTCAACATTGCACTTTTAAGTAAAATAATGTTCCCATACATGTGTCTAGGTTACAAATGCCAGTAGAAAAAGAATTCAAGGTTTGAGATTTCCTACCAGGTATTTGCTCTCCCTGGCTCAGACATGCATGGCTGTTGACAATCAGTTTTCATGCCTAGCTGTGGTGTGTTGAGTGGGTAGGCAGAAGCTCACTCATTCATTCAGCAAGCATTCTGTCCTAGCTCCGGTTCTCAGGGAAACAGATAGTGAGTCAAGGATTTAAGAGCAAGTCCTTTATTGGGGAGCTGACAAAAATACTGGGTGTGAAGTCAGAGGAAGGCAGCCAATACAGGTTGCATTGTCAAGTCAGCTGCCCCTGTGGGGGCTTTAGCATGCTGGGAAACTTTGGGATCCAGTATAGAATACATGCCTCAGAGTTATCCCATCCAAGAGGTGAGAGAGCTGGGATATTTACATATCAACTCCCATCAATTATTGATTGAGGGTTGCTTCCAGGGAGCTCAAATTCCCTGGAACTTCTGCCCTGCTTCTAGAGTAGGCAAAACAGGCTTAAGTGGCCAGAGAAAGTGCTCAGCCAAGGGAGTTCAGGTGCTGGCAGCTGGAAGTGGCTCCAGTCTAGACTGAAATGGTATGGACAAGAGGCTATGGGTGGGGAAATGATAGCATCTGCCACATAGTCTTTCAAGACTTCCTGTGTGCAAGGCAGTCATATGATAGTCACCGAGGTGGATTTTGTCTGTCTTCACAGAGCTTACAGTTTACTAGAGGAGACAAACAAGTAACCAGACAGTGCCCAAAGTCTGGGGTATTTTGTGATGATAGAAAACATAAGTGTGCCAGGGAAGGCGTCCTAGAGAAGGTAGCGTCTAATCTAGACCTGCATTTCACTGGAAATATTGCCAGTTGAGAGGAGCAGCATGTGCAAAGGTTCTGAGGAGAGTGAATTTGTGGCAAGTTTTGAGAATCTATGAGAAATTTGGTATGCCAGATTGTAGACTTCAAGGTGAGGATGCTGGAGGAGGGGCTGGATGATGGAGAACTTGGAAAACTGGGCAGTTCCTAAGGATATTTTCTTCTCAAGACCAATCTATTTTCAATTACTATTTAAAGTCCTAACATTTTCCTCTCTATTTTAATCTTGCATGCAACCATTTCTTATATACATAACCTTTTAAGCATTCTAAATAGAAAATCTGACAAAGATTTATTAAGTTTTGTTACATATTAAATTAACATACAATTGAAAAATTATTTCTGTTCTTAGATTCAATGGTTGGTTCAAGAAGTATTTATAAAGAGCCTTGACCTTAAGATACTAAAAATATGTAATGGGAGGGAGAATCCAAAATGGCAGCAGAGTAAGTGGAAGGTACACTGACACTCACCCAGGACCAGAGTGGAATTACAACTAGAATAAAGAAAATCCATCCTGAATAATCAACTGAATAATGGCTGGAGAAACCCCTGATAACCAAAGATGGACAGTGGAGACCGTATAAGGACTGGTACAAAGCGTGGAGCCTCCAAAGGGCTGGCCAGACACCCACAGGCAGCAGCTGAAGTTCCAGAGAAATATTTCAGCTGAAGGAGGTTCACACTGAGAACTCTGGGTTCTAAACCCCAAGTTGGTGCCCAGAACACTAGAACTGAGAAAGTTGCCCACATAATATCTGGCTGTGAAAATCATCAGGGTTGCTGTCTGACAGGGAGAGATAGCTGGAAATGCAGGCACCTTCTTAAAAGGCCAATGCACAAAATTTCATTGCAACCACTCACCTTGGGTTCTGGCACGGGGAGGGCAGAGTGGACTAGAGCTTTGTGAGGAGAATCCAGAGTTGGGGGGCTCTGGAGTTAGATCTCAGAAGGCAGTCACACCCATTTCCTGTGATGAGTCATTCCCTAAGCTTTCTTGCTTTCTTCAGCAGATCTTTACCATCTAGGCAGCTTTTGCCTGGTGGGAAGAGGGGGAAAGGGGAAAAAGCAATTGCCCCACCCTGTTGGAAAACCTCTTGCCCCACCCTGTTGAGTCCACACCTTGCTGTGGTTGATAGCCTGAGGCTAATCAAGACTGAATAACAATCAGACTGCAGGCAGAAGTAGATCCTTCGAGGTTTTGAGTCTTTGCCTAATCTCCTTTGGGGCCTGGAGCTAGGAAAAGCACATCTTGGTCCTTTTCAAAGGAACCCAGCCCCAGCAGAGGGATCCACAAGCTATGGATTGTTGATAGCTATCACAAGAGACAACAAAGGTCACTACATAATACTAAAGAGATCAATCCAACAAGAGGCTATAACTCTGGTAAACATATATGCACTTACGATAGGAGCACCTAAATATACTTACAAAACTTCTGGGGGACTTTAAGGAAGTGATCGACAGCAATACAGTCATAGTAGGGGACTTTAACACCCTACTGACTTTATTGGATAGATCTTTCAGACAAAAAATTAATGAAGAAACAGTGACTCTAAATGACACACTGGATCAGATGGGTTTAATTGATAGATTTAATCAGATGGATTTATAAAACATTTTACCACAAATATATCTTCTCAAGTGCACATGGGTCATTCTCAAAGACAGACTACATATTAGGACATAAAATAAGTCTCTACAAGTTCAAGAAGATTGAAATAATATCAAGCATCTTCTCAGATCAGAATGGAATGAAATTAGAAATCAACTATAGTGGCTGCTTCAGGATGAAGCTCAACCTCTCTTTTCCAGCCACCAGAAACTCATTGAAGTGGAGGATGAACGCAAACTTCGCACCTTTTATGAGAAGCGTATGGCCAAAGAAGTTGCTGTTGACTCTCTGGGTGAAGAATCAATGGTGAGAATAACAAACAAGGTTTCCCCATGAAGCAGGGTGTCTTGACCCATGGCCAAGTCAGCCTGATGCTGAGGAAGCAGCACTCCTGTTACAGACCAAGGGGAACTGGAGAGAGAAAACGCAAATCTGTTCAGGGTTGCATTGTGGATGCCAATCTTAGTGTTGTCAAATGGTTATTGTAAAAAAAGGGGAGAGAGCTATTCCTGGTGTCACTGATGCCACTGTGCCTTGGCGCCCGGGCCCCAAAGGAGCTACCAGAACCCGTAAACTTTTCAATCTCTCTAAAGAAGGTGATGTCCGCAAATATGTTGTGAGAAAGCCTCTGAACAAAGAATGTAAGAAGCCTAGGACTAAAGCACCCAAGATTCAGAGTCTTGCTACTCCGGGTGTCCTGCAATACAAATGTCAGTGTATCGCTCTGAAGAAACAACGTTCTAAGAAAAATAAGAAAGAGGCTGCAGGATATGCTAAACTTTTGGCTAAAATAATGAAGGAGGCCAAAGAAAAACACCAGGAACAGATTGCCCAGAAATGTAAACTGTCCTCTCTGAGAGTTTCTACCTGTAAGTTTGAGTCCAGTCAAAAATGAGATTTTTTAACAGTAACAAATAAAGGAGAGCAAATATAAAAAGGAAAGAAATAAACTACAGTAAAAACGCTAAAAAATATTCAAACACATGGAGGCATGTTATTAAACAATGGAAGGATTATCAATGAGATCAAGAAAAAAATAAAAAACTTCCTGGAAACAAATGAAAATGAACACACAAGAATCCAAAATCTCTGGGACAGAGTAAAATCATTCCTGTGAGGGAAATTCATAGCACAACAGGCCTACCTCAAAACAAAAAAACAAATCAAGAAAAATTAATAATAATAAACTACTTAACCTTACAACTTAAAGAATTAGAAAGAGAACAAGAAAAGCACAGAAATAAAGATTAGAGCAGAAATAAATGACATAAAGATTAAAAAAAAACAACAAAAAAACACACCAAAAGACCAATTAAACTAAGAACTGGTAAAAGACAAACAAGATTGATGGACCTTTAGCCAGACTCATCAAGAAAAAAGAGAGAGAGAGAGAGAGAGAGAGAGAGAGAGAGAGAGAGAGAGAGAAAGAGAGAGAGAGAGAGATCCAAATAAATAAAATCAGAAACAAAAGTGGTGAAATAACAACTGACACCACAGAAATACAAAGGATTATAAGAAAATACTATGAACAACTATATGCCAACAAGCTGGACAATGTGGATGAAATGGACAAATATAATCTTCCAAAACTGAATCAGAAAACCTGAATAGGCCAATAACAAATGATAAAATTGAAGCAGTAATAATAATAATAAAAAAATTCTCAGCAAACTAAAGCCCTGGTCCAGATGGCTTCACAAGGAAGTTTTACCAAACATTCAAAGAACTAACACCTATCCTCCTCAAATTATTCCACAAAATCCAAGAGAAAGTAACACTTCTAACCTCTTTTTATGAGGCCACATTACAAAACCAGATAAAGACACTACAAAGAAAGAGAATTATAGGCCAATATTCATGGAAAACATAGATGCTAAAATCCTCAACAAAATATTAGCAAATCTGATATAGCAATATATTAAAAAGATCATACACCATGACCAAGTAGAATTTATTTCAGGGATGCAAGGCTGGTACAATATTCACAAATCAATAAACATGATACATCACATAAACAAATTGAAAGAAAAAAATCACATGATCATATCAATAGGCACAGAAAAAAAACATTCGACCAAATTCTACACCTATTTTTGATAAAAACTCTTGGCAAAGTGGAAATAGAGGGACCATACCTCAACATAATTAAGGCTATATATGACAAACATACAGCCAACATCAACTCAGTGGGCAAAAACCAAAACCATTTCCCCTAAGAACTGGAAAAAGACAGGGATATCTGCTTTTACCACTCTTACTTATTATTATTATTATTATTAAATCTTTATTGTTCAGATTATTACATTTGTTCCTCTTTTTTTCCCCCATAACTCCCCTCCACCCAGTTCCCACCTCAACCTTCTCCCTCACTCCCCACCCACTGTCCTCATCCATAGGTGCACGATTTTTGTCCAGTCTCTTCCCGCATCCCCCACACCCCTTTCCCCCCTGAGAATAGTCAGTCCACTCTCTTTCTATGCCCCTGATTCTATTATAATCACCAGTTCATTCTGTTCATCAGATTATTCACTTGATTTTCAGATTCGCTTGTTGATAGATGTGTATTTGTTGTTCATAATTTGTATCTTTACCTTTTTCTTCTTCTTCCTCTTCTTAAAGGATACCTTTCAGCATTTCATATAATACTGGTTTGGTGGTGATGAACTCCTTTAGCTTTTTCTTATCTGTGAAGCTCTTTATCTGGCCTTCAGTTCTGAATGATAGCTTTGCTGGATAAAGTAATCTTGGTTGTAGGTTCTTGGCATTCATCACTTTCAATATTTCTTGCCACTCCCTTCTGGCCTGCAAAGTTTCTGTTGAGAAATCAGCTGACATTCGTATGGGTACTCCCTTGTAGGTAACTGACTTTCTTTCTCTTGCTGCTTTTAAGATTCTCTCTTTGTCTTTTGCTCTTGGCATTTTAATTATGATGTGTCTTGGTGTGGTCCTCTTTGGATTCCTTTTGTTTGGGGTTCTCTGCACTTCCTGGACTTGTAAGTCTATTTCTTTCACCAGGTAGGGAAAGTTTTCTGTCATTGTTTCTTCAAATAGGTTTTCAATATCTTGCTCTCTCTCTTCTTCTGGCACCCCTATAATTCAGATGTTGGTGCGCTTGAAGCTGTCCCAGAGGCTCCTTACACTATCTTCGTATTTTTGGATTCTTTTTTTGTTTTGCTTTTCTGGTTGGGTGTTTTTTGCTTCTTCGTATTTCAAATCTTTGACTTGATTCTTGCAATCCTCTAGTCTGCTGTTGGGAGTCTGTATAATATTCTTTATTTCAGTCAGTGTATGCTTAATTTCTAGTTGGTTCTTTATCACAACATCGAGGGTCTCATTAGATTTCTTGTAGATCTCATTAAGTTATCAGCAGTTTCTAGAAAATTATTGAAAGACCTTAAAAGTGTGGTTTTGAACTCTACATCCAGTAGTTTGCTTTCCTCCATTTCTGTCATTTGTGTCCTTTTTCTTTGTCTCCGCATTTTTTATGCTTCCCTGTGTTGATACAGTGGTTTTCTGTGCTAGGTGTCCTCTAGGGCCCAGTGGTTCAGCTTCCCCAATTACCTGAGGAGGACACTCTTGGTGCACCCCCTTGTGGTCTTTGTGCACAGTCTTGTTGTAGTTAAGCCTTGATTGTTGTAGGTATCACTGGGAGGGATTGGCCTCCAGGCCAATTGCCTGTGAGAATCAGCTGTGTCTGCAGTAGGAGAACTTCTGTGCTGGAGACACCCCTATGGGGCAAGACTTGCTTCAATGGGGCTTTGGTGCTCACTGAGTCTGCCCCCTGAGTGTGTCCTTTATGGTTCCACAGAGCTGCAAAGTGAATGGTCCCACTCTGACCTCTGGGCTTTCTGGCTCCTGGATCTCTAGGGAGGTGCTAATCTAGCCTTTGCCTGAGGCTATCCAGCAAAAGCCTCCCTGCAGGGCTTGGGAGGGGCATGTCCCATGGGATCAACAGGGGGGGGCTAGCAGTTATGGCTGCTCTCAGTCCTGCCCTCAGAGGCTTTGCTTCTCAATGTCCTGGTAATCGCTGCAAGCCCCTCGGAGAGAAAGCTGCCCTCGAGTTCTGACCGCTGCCAGACAGTCCTGCTTCTCCCGTGTGAGTCTGGATCCCTAGAGACTTGGCCGGAACTTGAGCTCAGAGCTTGAGACTCCCTCCCGATTGAAAACAACAACCGTGCCCTCAGCAGCCAGCCTGCTCCGCATGCACCTCCGTACCTTAGTATTTTACTTTGGCACTGTGCCTCCTTATGAGTCTCTGTATGCTTTTCTCTTTCCTTCTACTTGTAGAATTTCCACTCAGCCAGCCTCCTGTGGTTCTGGGTGATGTCTGTTCTGTCTTTTAGTTGTATTTTTGAAGTGGTTGTGCGAGGCAGCAATCTCCGTTGTTTACCTATGCCACCATCTTGGTTTCTCTCTGCTTTTACCACTCTTATTCAACCTGATGCATGAAATTCATGCAAGGGGCTTGGCCCTCGCAGCCCCGGCCTCATATGGAAGATCGTCTGGATGGTCGTTCTGCTGTTCAGCCTAATTAGCATATTAGCTCTTTATTATATATTCAACATAGTACTGGAAGTCTTAGCCACCCAGTGATCAGACAAGAATAAAACATAAGAGGCATCCAAATGGGAAAAAATGAAGTAAAACTGTCATTATTTGCAGATGATATGATATTGTATAGAAAACCCTAAAGACTCCACCAAAACAACCACTAGATTTAATAATTGAATTCTGCAATGTAGCAGGATACAAAATTAACACCCAGAAATCTATGGCATTTTTATACACAAATAATGAATTCTCAGAGAAACTAAAAACAAAAAAACATCTACCATGAAAAAAATTTAGATACTACAGAATAAACTTAACCAAGGAGGTAAAAGACTTGTATTCTGAAAGCTACAGGAGTTTGAAAAAAGAGATAGAGGAAGATATAAACAAGTGGAAGAATATACCATGATCATTGATTGGTAGAATTAACATCATTAAGATGTCTATACAACCCAAAGCAATCTATAGATTCAATGCCATCCTTATTAAAATACCAACAGCATATTTCACAGATTTAGAACAAACACTACAAAAATTTGTATGGAACCAAAAGAGACCCAGAATAGCTGCAGCAATCTTGAGAAAGAAGAACAAAGTTGGAGGAATCATAATATCAGATATCAAATTATACTACAAAGCCACTATACTCAACACAGTCTGGTACTGGCACAAAAACAGGCATATAGATCAATGGAACAGAACTGAGAACCCAGAAATTGACCCAAGCCAGTATGCTCAATTAATATTTGACAAAGGAGGCAAGAGCATACAATGAAGTCAAGACAGTCTCTTCAATAAATGGTGTTGGGAAAATTGGACAGATACATGCAAAAAATGAAACTAGACCATCAAGTTACACCATACACAAGAATAAACTCAAAATGGATAAAAAGCTTAAATTTAAGTTGTGAAATCATAAAAATCCTATAAGAAGCCATGGGCAGCAAAATGTCAGTCATCTTTTGTAGCAATATGTTTGTAGATACATCTCCTAGCACAAGGGAAACTAAGAAAAAAATAAACAAATGGGACTACATCAAAATAAAAAGCTTCTGAATAGCAAAAGAAACCATCAACAAAATGAAAAGAGAGCCCACTGTATGGGAGAACATATTTGGCAATGATACATCTGATAAAGTGTTAATATCTAAAATATATAAGGAACTCATACAACTTAACAAAAGGAAGACAAAAAATCCAATTTAAAAATTGGCAAAGCACCTAAATAGACACTTCTCCAAAGAGGACATACAGATGGACAAGAGACATTTGAAAATTTGCTGAAAGATGCAAATTAAAACGACAATGAGGTATCACCTCACACCTGTCAGAATGGCTACCATCAACAAATGAACAAATGACAAGTGCTGGTGAAGACATGGAGAAAAGGGAACCCTAGTACTCTGCTGGTGGGAATGCAGACTGGTGCAGCCATTATGGAAAACAGTATTGAGTTTTCTCAAAAAATTAAATTTGCAACTGCCATTTGACTTAGTGATCCCTCTTCTAGGAATATATCCTTAAAAAAACCCAAAACACCAATCAGAAAGAATGTATCCACCCTTATGTTCATAGCAGCAAAATTTACAATAGCTAAGATTTGGAAATAGCCCAAGTGTCCATCAGTAGATGAGTGGATAAAAAAGTGATGGTACATTTACACCATGGAATACTATGCAGGAGTAAAAAAGAAGGATCACTCACCCCTTGAGACAGCATGGAGGGACCTGGATAGTATTATGCTAAGCAAAATAAGCCAGTCAGAGAAAGAAAAGTATCACATGATCTCACTCATATGTGGAATCTAATGAAGAAAATAAATTGATGAACAAAATAGATCCAGAGACATAGAAGCATAGAACAGATTGTGGAATCTCAGAGGTAAAGCAGGGGAGGGTGGATGGGTGTGAAGAGATCAACCAAAGAACTTGATTGCATATATGCATAACCTGTGGACACAGACAATGAGGTGGTAAAGGCCTGGGGTGTAGGGTAGTGCCAGGCTAGAAGGGGACATATGTAATACTTTCAACAATAAAGATTTTTTAAAATGTAATGGAATGTGGCTATTATTTTTTCAAAGATAGTTAGAATGATACCTCTTACCCCATACTCTTTTTGCAACAAGATTTGACATTCTCCCAAAGAGAAGTGAACCCTGTGTTTCTTCCCCTTGTATTGGATAGGATTGTGACTACGGTGGTAGTGATACTATCTGACTTTTGAGGCTAGGTGATAAAAGGCAAGAACTTGCTTTTCTATGCTTTTCTATGGAACTTGCCTTTGGAGCTCTGAGCTCCCATATAAGAAGTCTGGGACCACCATGCTGTGAGGAAGCCCAGGTCATGTGGAGAGGTCATATTTAGTAGTTCTGGCCTACAGCCCCAGTTGAGGTTCTAGCTGATGGCTAACATCAACTGACAGACACAAGTGAAAGCATCTCCAGATGATTTATGCGCCCAGCCATTGAGTCACTCCAGCCTTTAAGCCCAAATCTGATGCTCTGGACCTCATAGAACAGAGATAAGCCATCCCCCCTGTGCCCCTTTCTAATTCTTGGCCCACAGAATCCATAAGCCTAGTGTGGATGAAAAAGGCATCACATTCCAAACCTGATACACTTAAGGGAGGCCTGCATGGTGGCCTTGCACTGAGACTGAAAGTAACTACATAGAATGGTCTGAACATAAACATTTCTAACTAAAAATGAGTCATCATGTTCTAGGTCTTTAGATTCCTTGACAATGAAAGAATAAAAGGATGTTACAAACTGCACAGGCCCAGCTGCCAGGCCTAGCTGCCTGTTTTATCTCAACTCCCTAGGCTTCCCCCACTAGAGATAGGAACAGAGGGAATGACGCCCTCCCCAAGGCTATTACAGGAGATAGCCCCAACAAAGGATGGGTTGAGTAAACCCAGCTTCAATCAACCTTGAGAGGAACAGACTGTAAGGAGTGCCTTATCCCTATCAAGACACAAACCAGACCCTTTTGGCCTCTTACCCTCCTGCATGCAACCCCTCCCTGATGTGTGATTTTAGCATATAAATAGCTGAAAAACCCCTTGCTGGGGGCACAACTCCTCTGCTCTTGCGTGAGTACGGGTTGGGCCCCAGCGCGCTGGAATAAAGAATAAAGCCTCTTGCGTTTTGCATCAAGTGACGTCTCCTGCGGTTGATTGGGGTCGCCGTCGATCTGTGGGACAGAGTGAGGGTCCCGCTTCGGGGGTCTCACAACAAAGGTCAATCTTTACCTTAAGTGAGCCTGTCTGTTATCTTTTGCATCTATGATAACATACCTTTGAGATGTCAGAGTAATCCCCTTTTCCAGGCCCCTCAGGGCACAGCCACAGCACTAGAGCGGGAGTCCACCGAGCCCCTTATTATTGTCTTGTTCCCCAAATACCATCCCTATGTGCTGTACATGTTAATGATTAACTATCCTGTACCCACCGATGTAAAAGATGTATGTTCTTTCTTTCTTCTTCTTTTTTTTAAAATATATTTTATTGATTTTTTACAGAGAGGAAGGGAGAGAGATAGAGAGTTAGAAACATTGATGAGAGAGAAACATCAATCAGCTGCCTCTTGCACATCTCCTACTGGGGATGTGCCCGCAACCCAGGTACATGCCCTTGACCGGAATCGAACCTGGGACCTTTCAGTCCGCAGGCCGACGCTCTATCCACTGAGCCAAACCGGTTTTGGCATGTTCTTTCTTTTTATCCAATTCCAGAGATTTCCCAGTTTTGCTTTTTTCTGCATCAATCTATTACCAATGGATTTCATGTAACTTTCCTAACATCTCCTCCTTTGATTCTAATTATAAAATAAACTGCAAAACTTCCATTCTCCAGAGCATTTTTCTCAATTCATTGAGATTTTGCTTCCTGGCAATTTTTATCAGTCTGCCACAAATAAACTCTTAAAAATTCTCTACAGGTTTGGATGATGTTTCTAATGTCAACAATAGTAAAATTGATTGTTTTAACAAACTAAGTTTGGGGGTAAATTGCCATGTAGAAAGAAAGAGTGTTTCCAGCTATAGGGTGGGCTTACATAGCTGAGGCACATAGAGGACACTCTAACACCACATATGAGAGGACCATGTTTGTGCCATGATCATAAGCACCATGAGGAAGGTCACAAAGAGAAGGCCTCATGGTTGTCCGGGGTTTTCATGGGAGGCTTCTTGGGGGAGTTGGGGCTGAAGCCCAGCCTTGTAAGATTGTTAACTACCCTCAGTCACTTCCTCCCCCACAAAGAACCCTACATTTCTTTTGACAAACCTTTTCTCTCCCATTCTTGGCCATCTGTTAGCCCTGGAATGAGCTGTGATTGGATAAAACCTTAAGGATTGGCTCAGAGCCAAAGAAGCCACCACGCCCAGGACTTACTGAAAAGAAAAGCTTCCTGTCTTTTGCTTGGAGGCTACCTAAAGACAGTGTGGTATGAGGCTGTGAGACAACCCTCTACTTCAAAGGGGGAGCTTGAGGCTGCTGGAGGCAGGGTATGACCACTGGATGGGAGCCAGCAATGAGACCTCACCATGGAATGAGATCAGAGAGACAGAAGGAAACCAGGCCATTGTGACATTTGATTTACTTTATAAACCCTTGTTGGAAGGTAGTCCTAGCACTAGACTCTTTAATGTCCTTTATTATGCAAACTATTTTAATGGGATTTTCTGTGGCTTACAATACAAAGACTCCTAACTGATAGCAATGGGTGAAATTTGTTATCTATCAAGGTGAAGGGCTGGCAAAGGCAAATTTTCCAAGTGTGTATCACTGTGGGGCAAAGCCTGTTACATAAAAAGGGAGAAAAGTTCCCAAGTCAAAAATATTTGTTTGGTGTAATGTTTCCCAAAATTACATTTTTAGTTGGTCAGTAAATATGTATAGACCCACTGTATGCCAGGCTGTGTGTTAGAGATAAGATACTGAATAAGAGAGTGGTGGTCCTTGCCTTTGTGGAACTTGCATTATGGCAGGAAATACAGACATTACAAATGTTAAAAATGGGATGAATGCGGTGTGGAATGAGTGGGACACAGGAGGAGTGAAAGGTGTGATGGAAGCTGAAATAAGGCCTTACTTAGGTGAAGGAAGGCTTCCCTGAGAAAGTGAACTGATTAGCAGGGCCTAAAAGATGAGTAAAGATTTAATTAGTCAGTGGGGGAGGAGCTAGGGGGTAATATTCTAGGCAGAGAGAATAGCACATTTTTGGCTATAGGTATTCCAAGAGCTTTAAAAGTATAACTGTGCATTGTGAACCCCAAGAGGAGCTGAGGCATATAGCATTCACCAAACTTGTTGACACAGACCTCTGATTTATTAGAAGAGCATCTGGTAGGACTTAGAATAACAGACATGGCTTCAGGAATGAACAGAAGTGATCTAGGGGCAGAGGGCACATAATCCTGATCAGGTAAAGGTTTATGTATGAGAATAGAGAGAGAGAGACAGACAGATGATGGATGGGTATATGAGTGAATGGATGATGGAGGGAGAGAAAAATATTAGAGAAGCCCGGAGAGGTCAGGATAGGAGGGCTTTGAATGTCAACACAGTTTATTGGTGTCTGAGTGTAGATTCATGGCTGAGGTTGTATGAGAGAATTTTGGGAGCAGGAAGGAGGTTACAGTGAACCAGGTATGAAGTAAAGAAATTCTAGTTAAAGTGGGGTGTGAGAGGAGAGAGAGAAATAAATAAATTTAAGAGATCACAGAGGAGGAACAGGCAATTACTATTATTTCTAATTGATTTATTGATTTTAGAAAGAAACAGAGAGGGAGAGAAAGAAACATCAAAGTGAGAGTGAAACATCAATTGGTTGCCTCCCACACGTGTCCCAACCTGGGATCAAACCACAACCTGGGTATATGCCCTGACCAGGAACCCAACCAGCGACCTTTCAGTGCCCAGGTTGATGCTCCAACTATCTGAGCCTCACCAGCTGGGGCAGGAAACAGGTAATTATTAATGATAGATATCTAGAGTAAAAAGAAGGGCTGCAGGAGGCAAAGTTTAGAGACTGGGTTTCTGAAGGAGGATCTCTAGAAAGAAACGAAAGCCTCTTTCCCTGTAGCAATCACTGACTTCTGCACAGTGGCAGAAAAATTTCAAGTGGCTGAGTACCTAAGCATTTGCCGAATCACTAGCAGTGCTGGTAAACCTGGGAGACGAGGGAGAACAGTAAAAAGGTGTGGTAAGTAGAAGCTTGGAGATTTCAGTGGGTTTTAATCACTGGGGTCATCCATCTCTGCGGCCCCCGAGAGCTGACTCTGTTTTTGTTGCACTGTTTCCCTCAGAGCTGTGCAACCATGCGTCACTAAGAGGAAAGAGCGATAGAAATTTCCTATCAGGTCAGGATGTGATAACAGAAGAGAGAGAGAAGGTACAGAGAAAATAAAGCCCCTACACCAGTGACCTTAATTACCACTTGTGTCTTTGGAAATGAGTCTGCTCCACTCCGTTAGCGTCAGGCTCTGCCATGTGGGCTCCCTGGAGATCACTATGAGATGCCACTGCAGCCTGCTGCAGATTCTGAAAGACTCCTTCAGAAACCCGCGGCTGGAATCCTTTTGCCATTCCCTGGTAATTACATTCAAGGTCAAGTGCCACTCTTGACCAGAACATTTTCTCTGGTCATCCTTTGTCCTCTTATAAAAGCTGCAGTGGATGAATCACCACCACCCAGAATCCTGAATCATGGTCCACAGAGAAGTCAGCAGGCCCTTGCTGGGATTGGAATGAGCATTCATATTTCACTCACTTCAGGGGGTGTTCCCTGAGCATCGCGGCACCAGGCACAGTGCTCGCTGTTGGGCCAGAGCAGTGATGGGGACAGACCCGGGACAAGTAACACCACAGCTCAGCCTGTGAGGAGGCCTGTGGAGGCTCCAACAGGGGCTGGCCCTCTAGGAGGGGAGGCGTCACTTGACTCTGGGGATTAAGGGAGGTGTCAAGAGGAGGTGCCACCTGACTTTGAAGATTTAGAAGGCTTTTGACAAGGAGAGAAAGATATCCAAGTAGAAAGAACAGCATGAGCTTATGATCATATTAGGGGGAAAAATAACAAGAAAAGGCATGGCCTCTGATATCAAAGAATTGTGTGACCTAAGATTAGGCATTGTAAATGTCACGTTTACTTCATGAGTAACAACATAATAGCGAAAGTCTAATGAGTGTTACTATGCTGGGCACCCTGCTCTGTGCTGTGCAGGAAGTTTCTCTTTAATTCTATTCAGCATAAAGAGGCAGTAAGTGGTATAACTTTCCTTTTATAGATGAGGAGGCTGAGACTCGGGGAATTTCAGTAACGTGCCCAAGGCCCCAGCCCAGGCCCCATTCCCTCTCACTTGTAGGCATGAGTATGGCAGTGCACAAGAATTTCCAAACCTCGCTGCCTGCTTAAAGTACAGAATTTCAGATCCCACTCCAAGAAATGTGATCCAGTGGGGGAGAGGCCAATACTCTGTACTTACAGAGACTTCCTGGGTGAGTCTGATGGGAAACAATGACAGGGGAGCTGTGCGCCTTGCAGGGTGGTTTCTGTCTAAAACCACCTTCGGGGCTCTGCTGCCCTTTCAGTTCCTGCCTCGGTGAGAAGGATGTGAGTCAGAACCTGAGAGCTGGGGCTCTATACCTGGCCCTGGGGCCAACAGCTATCTGAGTTTGCACGTCATGGCCGCTTTGAGTTTTAATTCTTTGTATGTCAGAAGGGGGTGGACCAGATGACTCCTGAGATTGTCTCAGGCTTTATCTTTCAGCAATTTGCTGAAACAATGACAGAACTTCAGATACTAGGATATGACACATTTAGTAATTGAAGCCTAGAAGTCAGTACTAGTTTTCTAGTCCTGCCATAACGAAGTGCCACAGACTGAAATGCTTAAATAACAGAAATTTACCGTCTCACAGTTCTGGAGGCTGGAAGTTCAAGGTCAATGTGTTGACAGAGTTGCTTACTTCTTAGGGTTTGAGAGAGAATCTGTTCCAGGCCCCTCCCCTAGCTTCTGGGCTTTGCTGGCAATCTGTGGCATTCCTTGGCTTGGAGAAGCATCAGCTCAATCTCTGCCACCAGCTTCACATGGTATTTCTCCCCCGCCCCCACCCCGTGTGTCCGTGTCCGTGTGTGTGTGTGTGTGTGTGTGTGTGTGTGTGTGTGTGTGTGGTCAAATTTCCCCTTTTCATAAAGGTCCCAGTTAGATATGAGTAGGGATGCACTCTGTGCCACTATGACCTCATCTTTTTTTTTTTTTAATGTGGTTTTATTGACTTCAGAGAGGAAGGGAGGGGGAGAGAGAGATAGAAACATCAATGATGAGAGAGAATCATTGATCGGCTGCCTCCTGCATGCCTCCTCCTGGGGAACGAGCCCCAACCCAGGCATGTGCCCTCACCAGGAATCGAACCATGACCTCCTGGCTCAAAGGTTGAAGTTCAACCACTGACCAACACCAACCAGGCACTACAGTGACCTTATTCTTAAAGAAGGTCACATTTGGAGGTACTGGGGTTATGTCTTCAACATATTACTTTTTAGAGGACCCAGTTCAACACATACAATCCAAGTGAAAAACACCAAATGAACCAAAGTCACTTGAACTTGAATTATGTTTCTGCATTGTTTGTACCAAACAATAGAATCCACTCATGCCAGCTTATGCCCGAAAGGAATCTGCTAAAGGATACTGACTCACTCTAGAGGGGCCACTGGGTCAGGAAGGACACATTGCACTGTGGCTCTGCTCTAGGGGAGGCCTCGCTGGGCACAGACATGAAGCTCCCCGCACATCCCTTGTTGATGGACAGGAACTGGGATGCTGGCTGCTAGGCCACTGACCCCCAGCAAAGCAGGGAGCCAGCACTGTGCAGTGCCTGCTGCCTTGCATCACCTTCCTCATTGCCAGACCCTCACACAGGTATGTCTCAGACTTTCTTACTAGAATAATTTGGATAATTTGAAATGGAAACTGTGCATACCCTTTGATTCAGAGATTCCACTCCTATGAATTTGCTCTAAAGGAAATAATTCAATGAGTGCCTATAGATATATTTATAGATATATTTTTTGTGTGTGTGTGTGTGTGTGTTTTTTTTAAATCAGAGTGTTGCTTACATAAACTAAAACACTTCAATACCCATTAGTGTAGATTCTTAAATAAACCATGATACAAATGTGCCGGGAATGAGGCCACATTGCATGTAATGATATCAACAATGGTTCTCAACTTGATCAGATTCAGGCCCCCTTTTTTATAGTAAATGTTTATAATGCTCCCTTTACTATCCTGAGATGAAATTCATAGATTATGTAGCCTACACACATAGTTTTTTTAAAAAATATCTAACTCATATATATGTTTAAAAAACCAATATTGCCTTAACTGTAACATAAAAGAAAAATAAGACAAAAAGAATTGATAATGAAATGTTTTGATTTGTAAATACACAGGCATGAGTATGCCATGAAACATTTGCAATGTCAAGGTTGGCCCCTACATGTGGAATCACCAGGGACATCCCAGGCAGCAATGTAGACCCTTCATCTGTGTGCAGTGGCAGTTCAGATCTCATTAGCTGCATTGCTACTGATGGTAGGAGTTTCCAAAATGAAGTACAATCCTCTCAATATGTCCATATACCTAAAAATGTAGTGTATGTTAAAAACCATATAAAATTATCTGTGTCTAAATTAAATAAAGTTTGGATCTTAGCTTAGATTTAAACAGGCTTTTCAGCTCCATGAATGTGTGGGGTGATATCTCAAAATTATGAAGGATGCTTCTCCATGTGAGGAATTGACTTCACAATGGGTTCCCATACCCTAAATGCCAGGAGCTCCCCAAATAAAAAGCAGCCAATGCTTGCTGCAGACCCCAGGGCTCAGGTGACAGTCCTTCTGCCGGCTGCTTTGGAAGCTCCTTCAGTGCCAAGGTGTCCACCCTCTGGGGCTGCCCTATCCTGTACGCAGCCTTGAATGGCCCACATCTAGGCTCCAGGAAACCACACAGTGCCCCTATTCCCTGTCTGGGTGAAGCATGTGCTCTGCTCAGGGCCTCAGCTGTCTCTCCCCAGCCTAACCCCAGCATTGCCCCTTGGCTTAAAGTGAGGGGGATCAGCCTGCCTCTTTGTCAGGAAGCAAAGAGGGACAGTGGGTGAGGGAACCTATGTTATTCCATCATTTCCTCACAGAGGAACGCCTGGCTCTTGGCTACTCTCTCCTTGGTCCCTTCTGCGGGGATGGCTGATGCTGGTGGGACCCGAATGAATACTTAGGCACCCCAAACCATGAAGGGTGTGGGGAGCGTGGTCGTGGAGGCCTCAGCCAAAATAGAGAGAATGGTTTCTTTGAGCATCGTGGTGGCCTCATCTCCCAAGTCACCTTTATTACAGAAAGCATCTCTGAGGCCCTGAGGAGTCCTGCCACATTCTCTGAGCTCTTTTCACACAGAGCGTTATGTGAGCTCAGGCCCCGCTACATCCAGCCTCCTTAACTGAGTGCAGGAATTTCTCCAGAAACTAGGCTGCCTGGGCACGGCCTCAAGTCCTGCCAGTGATGACTTCCTGGCTGCCAGGCTCCTCAAGAAGTCACATTCAACCTCGGTGTTCACACAGGTAGTGTGAGTGGGGCCAGCCTTAGACTCCTAACACACAAAATAAGGAAGGCTGAACAGAATACAAAAGCTGATGACAGTGCACCTGCTTTGGAGCTAGTCTGGCCCACAGAACTGGCTATTATCATCCTGAAGGAGGTGAGCTGCATGTCACCCAGGACAAGCCACACCCACCTCTCCTCAGCTTAAATGAGATGCCAGTACTTTTTTTGGAAACTAAATAGATTTTTAGTAGAAAACAAAACATAAAGTGACCCTTTTCTGCAAACAGAAATATTTAATCCTTTTCCCACAAATTAGAACTTGCTTTGTCCTCAAATTTTCATATTCATGCATATGTACTTAGTACTTATAATTTGTTTCACAAGGCATCTGCTACACTGCTATTGCAATGCAGGAGGTGGGAGCAGATCTCAAGGAGAAAAAGACTGAAAAAGCCACTCCTCTGAAAAAAATGTTCACCTGAATAGGAAAAATGTTCGTGAAAAATCAAATGTTTTTTTACCTATAATAAGTAAATTCTTAAGTTAGATCATTCCATATAATGAAAGGCTAATATGCAAATTGTCCCCTCGGGCTGGAGTTTGACCAACCAGGAGTTCGACCAGGGGATGGGCCCCACTGGCCAACCTCCCATATCCCCTCTCCTCTGCCTGCCTGGCCCCCACCTGTGCATGATTTTGTGCACCAGGACTCTAGTATGTTATATTGTTAGAAGTAATCCTATCTAATAAAAGAGCAATATGCAAATTAACCATAACTTCAACACAAAGATGATGGCACCCATAGCCACAAGATGGTGGCACCCAGTCCTCTCAGCCCAGCTGGAGTCCTCCAGTCCCTGGGGGCAGCCGCTGAGAGCAGGGCCTGCTTGGCTGTTGCCCGTGGTGACCCAGGAGCAGCCAAACGAGCCCTGCAGACAGAAGAGAACCACAGGGAGAGGGCTTAAGCTGACAGACAGTAGGACATCCCCTGAGGACTCCCGGATTGGAGAGGGTGCAGGTTGGGCTGAGGGACCGCCCCCCCCATGCACAAATTTCATGCACCGGGCCTCTAGTGAAAGTTATAAATTGGACTGAATTATTCTCAGAATTGGAAATACTAGTATGACTAATTGGGAAGGTGTTGTGTTTGTTGTTTAATGCAGAATTTCTTTGATTAAACACATAAATGTATTATGTTGGTCAGTCTTCACATTATTGATCATGTACATATTTTGTGATTTCAATCAAAACTTTTAATGATAAAAAAAATAAGGAGGGCTTTCAGGGTGATGGATCAGATCTTGCAGCACTTGAAAGGGCCACCTCAGTTTCCAAAGCTGCTTAGTTACCAGCCAGGAAAAGCTTACAGGGCAGAGAGGCCTGGTTTGCTGCAGGTCAAGGCATTTAAATGGGCTAAAGTAGGAAAGTTTTTTTAAACGGAGTGGAGAGAATTTGGTGAATACAGCTAGGACTTCAACACTGGGCCACTGGGGCCAAGTTAGAGCAGAGGTTCTCTAGTGGAACCCTAGAACAGCAGCATCCCAACAGTGTCACCTGAACCTGTACCACCCAGACCAACCCCCAAAATTCTGGGGGTGGGGGCAAGCAATTCATGTTTTAACAAGCTCTCTAGGTGAGTCAGATGCTTGGCAGATATTTGGGGGGATGGTCTGGCACACCTATGATTCGTCTGGGGCAGGGGCCCCCAAGATGGAAATCTGAACTTGGTTCACAGTGGGGTTTAGCAGGGGTGTAGGTAGTGTGATCATGAGAGCTGTTGTTTTTATTTCACCTTGAGCAGCTTCCCCTAGAAAGTGCATGAGCAGGGATGGGGGTAAGGAGAAAATGATAAAAGTGGAAGAATATATACCCTTCTGGAGCCCACACAATGCTACTGGAGTGATTTCTGGAACATAGCTGGGAGTAGAAGTCACAAGTTGGCTGGACCCTGGTCTGGGTGGTACAGCTCCCTCTGGGGACTCCCACCATTCATTCATTCATTCATTCATTCATTCAACAAATATTAATTGAACACTGATTATGGGTCATGTGTTTGTAATGTACTTCATGTGATACATCAGGATACAGAATCATTAATTACATTTCAAAGCAAATGTACAACACAGAGTGTGTAGACAGATGATTAGCTTAAAATTGGAAAATATCTGTAAGGCACAAACAGCTTTCAGCATGCAGCCCAGAGAATGAAAGACTGCTGTCTCCCCATTTGTGCCCAAAGTCATCGCTGTATGACAAGTCAGTATACTTATTTTAATAAGGACTCTGCGCTATCAATAAAGAGTTAAATTATATCCATGCTCTTATATTAACACTAGTAGCCCAGTGCATGAAATTTGTGCACATTAAAAGGGAATTAATTGCCCTAACCAGTTTTGCTCAGTGGTTAGAGCATCGGCCTGCGGACTCAAGGGTCCTGGGTTCGAGTCCCGTCAAGGGCATGTACCTTGGTTGCGGGCACATCCCCAGTGGGGAGTGTGCAGTGATGTTTCTCTCGCATCAATGTTTTTAACTCTCTATCCCTCTCCCTTCCTCTCTGTAAAAAATCAATAAAATATATTTTTTTAAAAAAGGGAATTAATTAGTGGAGATATTTTAATATTGCTATTTGCCCTTTCTCTATAATAGAAGTGTGAGAGATGAAAGGAAATTAGTAAAATGTATATGAAAATAATATATAAATTTATTAATAAACAAACTAACAAAAGGATATAACAACAACAGAGGCATGATATAAAAATGACAAAAACATGATATGAAAACAACAGTGATGCAAACAATGACTGATAAAGTGATTAAACTTATTCTAATATCTCCCTGTACACCACATTAAGAGTGAAAACACTTTCAGAGTGCTTGACTAATTTCCCTTGTGATGAAGTACTTAGAACAGTGATGGTGAACCTATGACACACGTGTCAGAAGTGACATGCGAACTCATTTTTTTGGTTGATTTTTCTTTGTTAAATAGCATTTAAATATATAAAATAAATATAAAAAATATGTCTTTGTTTTACTATGGTTGAAAATATCAAAAAATTTCTATATGTGACATGGCACCAGAGTTAAGTTAGAGTTTTTCAAAATGCTGACATGCTGAGCTCAAAAGGTTCGCCATCACTGACTTAGAACTTTAACTCTAACATCACACGCTCTTCAAACTCGAGAGAAAGCAACATATAACTGATCATGTGCAAAAACAGGTTCAGATTGGATTATGCCTACTTTGTCTAGAGTTTGTCCTTGTGATTTATTAATAGTCATCACAAATCCTGGCATCATGGGAAACCGTCATCGAATCAATTTAAATGGGAGGCCAGTGTCAGATGGGGACAAATTAATTCTTGGAATCAGAACAGCCTCTCCCTCTGCAGATCCTGTTAATACTTCAGCTTTGATAATGTTAGGTTGTAATCTTTTGATAATAAATCTGGTACCATTACAAACACCCCATTTACTATTGAGATTTCTCAATAGCATGATGATTGCACCCACTTTCAATTTTAATTTATGACACAGCATTCCCAAAGGAGTAATACTATTAAGAAATTCGATGGGAAAATTTTCCTTTTCAGCATCATCTGTGGAATCAATGGAATCATCACTCAAATATGTGTGAAAATCTCCATTGAGTTATCCAAATTATCTTTATTTAATTTTTGAACATGCTCATTTTTTGGACAAAGAATTGCACATTTACATATATTTTTAATATTATCTATAGCAGTGGTTCTCGACCTTGGCTGCACATTAGAATCACCTGGGAATCTTTTTAAAATCCCGATTCCTGGGCCTCATCCTCCAGAAATTGTTTCTTTGTTACGGGGTGGGGCCACAACATCAGTAACAAAGAAACAGAATTAAAACTTCATTGTGGGGAGCCACTACAGTGTTTTGGACAGGTTCAAGCCTTGGACTGATGAGAGCGCACAGTCCTCTCATTGCCATGTGCAAGTCCCAGCTTGGAGGGTGGGGCCCTTCCAGCACAATTATAGCCAACAGCTATAGTTGTAAGCTTGACCCTATGGTCCAAACACATGGCCCCACATGCCTGAGTGATGTAGGTTTGATAGAGTTCAGGTGCATGTAGTTGAGTAGAATTGATACCCAGGAGAATGTTGTAAACATCTTGGTCATGCCCTTACTTTGCCTCGTAGCATCTGCTATAAAATAAAGGCATGGCTGTGGGCATGGTTGCTGTCTCTCAGAGAAGCAGTGTCCCACTGAGACCCAGATTTCATTTTCTTGTCTGTCTTTTCTAAGCCTTTCAGCTGCCCGTACTCAGGCTCACCCTTGGCTGTGCTGACGTGGTACACTTCATAAAGATATGCCTCAACACTCCCAGGGCGGGTTCCTGCCTCAAACCCTGTCCTTACAGGAAACAGCTCTGGGGAAACAGCTCGGGGGAGGGTGCAGCCATTGCCAAGACAACTCCTGCAGGACTGACATCCTTCCGCTTGTCATGGCAGTTTTGGATGTGATGAACACCACCCAGGGTTTTTATAAAAGTAGATGATGGGAAAACTGGAAATAGAACAGAGATATTTACATTAAAAATGGTGAAAGCAGTGTATTTGGGAACTTACTCTCCTGTCCCATTTTTGTGCCTTCTGATCTTTCTCAGATAATAATTATTTAAACTTACCTGTTGGATAGTAAAATTAAACAAAAAATTGAATGTCTTGATTTACGTATTACTATTTGGATTATAGCTATCATTTCTTTCTCCAGGGGAAAACGGATTAGTCTCCTCCTAACGGTCCTATATATGTTCCAATTATAACAGCTCCAGAAACAAGAGGGCACCTCAATGTGTTCTGTCATATTTTCTCTGAATCATAATTTCTAGACCACTTCAAATCTCCATTTAGTCATCTCCACACTCAATTAAAAAATTGTCAAGAATTTAATAGGGCCTTCAGAATCATTTAGCTTAAACAATGCATTATTGAAGGTCCATCTCTCAACCACTGAGGCTGGCTTCCATAAGACAATTTCACTGTGTGGCCTTGGATAATTAAATTTCATTTAAGCAGCTTTCTGTTGGCTTTAGGATTATCATAAGTAGGTAAGAAATTCCCTGAAATAAGGTTTATTTTGGCTATAGTCAATCCACTTTCAATTTTTGTGGAAAAATAAAGACATTTGTCAGATAAACTATTCCTTTTGGGTGTGTGTGTGTTTTCCCCAACTGTTTGGCTGTTATTGCTGAGGTATTGAATGCATTTCATACTTGAGCCCTTGAGGAATGAGGCAGTCTTTCCTGACATTTGACAATGCATGTCCTGGAAATCCCTGTTTCAAAGGCCTAAGAAACAATAGGAATACACAAAGATAACAACTTCCTGGGCCCCATTGTCTCTTACTAGAACAGGAACCCACACTGCTCCTCTCCACAAGTTCTTGTCCTCTTTTTCAAGGTGTGAGATTTGCTCATGATATTCAGACCTATTTTATTTCAAGAAGTCAGTCTTTCTATCAGGCGTAGAATGAGAAGATCCAGGTTTGAGTCCTGTGTCTGACACTTACTAGGTAACTATAGGCAATGTCACATTATTTAAATGATCTACACTAATAAAAGAGAAAAATGGTAATTGGCGTACGACGATACCCTTTTCATTGGCTAATCAGGGCTATATGCAAATTAACTGCCAACTAAGATTGGCAGTTAACTGCCAACAAGATGGCGGTTAATTTGCATATGTAGGCACAATGCAGGGAGGCGAAAGGGAAAGCAGGAAGAAGCCCCCTGCCACTGACAGTGATCGGAAACCCAGGGGGGAGCTAAGAGCTGGGGGGGAGGGCAAAGGCGGCCCCAGGGCCACCTTTGCCCTGCCCCCAAGCCATGATCGGAGAATCAGGCGCCTTTGCCGCCCTGGCCAGTGATAGCAGGAAGTAGGGGTGGAGCCAGTGATGGGAGCTGGACACGTTCGAAGCTGGCAGTCCCGGGAGCTAGGGGTCCCTTGCCTGGGACTAAAGCGGAGCCCATGATCACGGGGCCGCTGCAGCTGCGGGTCCCCGCTGCCCGAGCCGGACGCCTCAGCCAGGGGCATTAGGCCTGGGCAGGGGCGGAGTCTGCAACTGTGGGGAGCTGGGGGTCCCCTGCCCAGGCCTGACACCTCTGCCGGAGGCCTCAGGCCTGGTCAAGGGGCCGATCCGGTGATTGGTGATCGGAGGGTGATGAGGGTCAACTCCTCTGGCCGAGGCATCAGGCCTGGGTGGGGGGCGGAGCCGGGGATTGGGGGGATATGATGGTCCCCTTGCCCAGGCCTGAAGCCTGGGCCAGAGGCCTCAGGCCTGGGTGGGGGCCAGAGCCAGTGATTGGGGGGAGATGGGGATCCTCTGTCCAAGCCTGACACCTCTGGCGGAGGCGTCAGGCCTGGGCAAGGGGCCGATCAGGTGATCAGAGGGTGATGGGGGTCTACGCCTCTGGCTGAGGCATCAGGCCTGGGCAAGGGGCAGAGCCAGCAATCGGAGGGGTCTGGGGGTCCCCTGCCCAGGCCTGATGCCTGGGCCAGAGGCATCAGGCCTGGGCTGGGGGCAGAACCAGTGATGGGGGAAATGAGGGTCCCCTGCCCAGGCCTGACGCCTCTGTCAGAGGCGTCAGGCCTGGGCAAGGGGTCGATCCTGTGATTGGAGGGTGATGGAGGTCAACGCCTGAGGGCTCCCAGTATGTGAGAGGGGGCAGGCTGGGCTGAGGGACACTCCCCCCACACACACCCAGTGCACGAATTTCGTGCACTGGGCCCCTAGTTCTTGCAGTAATAGACCCGAGGAAGCCCTATTCTTGCAGGAATCTTCCTGCAACAGGCCTCTAGTACTAAAAATAAAAATATAAATCTCTTTCATATGTATGCTATTATTTCATGTAATGGGAAGAATAAGAAAATCTTTTCTCATATTTGAGGCTTGCATTCAGGGCCACTCAGGTACCAATTAAAGACTAAAGCAGTAATTGTCTCTTCTTCCTCAATCTGGATATCCATATAAACCTGACTTCACAAGAATGAAAATGTGCGATAGGGCAGGGAAGGCTGATCCTTGGGTGATTTGTGCAGAAACTTGTACCCCACAAAGGACAACCTCATTTTCTTTTCTTTTGTCTTAAATGAAATATATTTTAATGGTTTGACATATATTGGAATTTGACCATCCTGTGAATTCACCTATGAATTTCATGGGTGAGTTGCACGCTTGGGCAGTATGCACACGTGTATGGAGCAAGCCCTGGTTCTCCTCCTCTCCCTGGTTCAGGGAATGTCTTTCTGGTGTGATTCAAGCTTCTCTCTTCAAACTCTAGTCTCATGCCTTAAGCTTTTGAAAGCAAAAGCCAGTAGGACATACGGATTATTTCTGCTTTCTGTCTAGCTATATACTTTCTTGAGGTGATGAAGCTCACAGCCTGGTGCTTGATTGACTATGCAGTAAGGGAAAAGGTGACGTGAATACAAACTGATTTCTGAAAAACTGTCCAGCTGGTGCCAGCTGAGGTCACACAGAGGTCAGCTGGCCTGAGAATCTGAGAAGGCTTTCCTCAGAGGTCTGGTGTCTTGGCAGGGAGGGATCCTCTCGGGCTGTGTACTGAGAGCTAGGATTATTGACTTCTCCAGCAGACAACCCTCATTTTCTTGGTGGGATCTAGTCTAACTCCCTTTTGAAGAGTATAGACCAGACTCTGGGACCAGGATGGGCTCCAGCATGAGTTGTGTTGAGAAGAAACTGCAAAAATAGTGACTCTAAGCTTCCCTGTGGTAATTGCAATGTCCTTTTAGGGTATGTCCTTGTCTAGTTAAATTCTGCACTGGAGTGATGGACATTTACACTTTCTTGTCCCGGGATTTTGGTATACTAGTGCAGGCCACGGTTTATAGAGATATCAGAACTAGGTTATGTAGGATATTGCGAAGAAAACCCAGCCTGAAGAAGAAAAGTTGTACTCAACATATCACAAAGGACCTCACTGAATAGGGCCCAGTAAACATTTGTTTATTAGTTAGTGAAAGACATACTAAAACAAGGTCAGAGAGTTTACTGCCTATGTCTTTTTCTAAGAGTTTTATGGTTTTTGTCATACATTTAAGTCTTTTTTCTATCTTGAGTTTATTTTATATGGTGTAAGAAAGTGTTCTAGTTTCATTTTTTGTATATATCTGTCCAATTTTCCCAACACCATTTATTAAGTAGGCTGTCTTTGCCCCATTATATATTCTTGCTTCTTTTTTCATAGATTAATTGACTATATAGATGTGAGTTTTTTCTGGGCTCTCTATTCTGTTTCATTGACCTATGGGTCTGTTTTTAGGTCAGTACCATGCTGTTTTGATTACTATAACCTTATAGTATAGTTTGGTATTTGGTAGCATGATTCCTCCAATTTTGTTTTTCTCTCTCAAGATTGCTTTGGCTATTTGGGGTCTTTTGTGGTTCTCTACCGTAGCATTCTGAAGCCCTTCATGGGAGTGTCATAACTGTTGCCAGAAAGATGCCAGGAAGGACAGGTGTTAAGCAATGCTCACGAAAGTGAGGGGTTTTCTGAGCCCTGTGCCTCAGTGACGGGGAAACTCTTCACGTGAATATTCCTCCTGTATTGTTTTTCTTGGCTCCTGCATTTTCTTCTATAGAGCTACATGCTGACTCTTCACATTCCCCTTTGTCTTAGAATATTTTGCCTTAATTGCATTAATCACATGACCTCTTCCTTTTTAACATAACTTTTTTGGGCTCATATGATACTACTGGTACCCAGTGTCTGAGAAAGTTTGGATTCCATCTGAACATGTGGCTGAAAGGCCTCAGCTCTCCTACTCTTTAGGAGAAAGTAGGCGAGGAGACCCAATAATAACCCCAGAGGGAAGTTTCCGGCAACCAAATGATTTCTCCCATCTCACCTCCTAATAACTCCTCTGCCCCATCCATGTGTTGTATGGGTCATTTAGGTGTTGGAAGGGAGGGAAATTGGAAGGCACTATGAAATGGGAGAGTTTGCTTCTTCTTCTTCTGCAAGCCTTGCTTCAGAATGCATGTTTTGGAGCAAACTGGGAGACACTTTAGTTCACATGGCTGTCATGATTGCAGTGAAGTCTACCAACCTTTGTCTTCTTTCAAGTCACTCCAGAGTCTAAACTAAAATTTAAAAATATTGAAATCTGGGAACCGGAAACATGAGGCAAAGAGACACAATGTGGGTGTCAGGGGTGTTTTGTTTGGGAGGGAGTGGAGAGAAAAATGGAGTGCTGGGGAAAGGAGGGTATGTTCTCAGGTGAGGATACTCCTACCAATGCCATGGCCTTGACTCAAGAGCTCCCACTGCATCAGTTTCCAGGGCCAGCTGCCTAGCTGGGAGAAGCAAGGGCAAGTTCTGACTGCCTTATCCAGCCTGGGGATCATGCATTTCAGAGAGAAAGCGAGTGATGCTTGGCTTGTAGGTCGCACTGAGCTGTTCAGACTTTGCCCTTAACAGAGTAGCCCCTGCCCACATTCTCGCATATGGGCCAATTCACTGGTTTTCTGGAGGATGTTCCACCATTTGTGATCTCACCGCAACTGAAATAAATGGGCTTGCCTTGCTGCGTTCCTCTGCCCCACACAGGCACCGGTTTGCTGTACCAACTGACTGGTGAGGAAGGGCAGGAGGGTGAACAGTAACAGCCTTGCAGGGCACCCTGTACTTTAGAGTTATGAACAGCTCAGCACCCAGAGGGGAGATTTCTCCAGCCCATCCGTTACAGTTGAACTCCTGGTTAAGATAGCAAATTTATTCTGAACAATAACTATTTCCTTCCCCCAGAGCCTCCACAATGAAGCTTCCAACTTAGGACTTCATGTTCAGTAAACATAGCTTTCAGTTCTGGAAAGAAAAAAAAAGAAAGAAAGAAGAGAATTGCTTTCTAAATGGCAATGGGTTTCACACTGTCTGCATTGATCATGCAGCCTTCCAGTCCTGGGTGGTATTCATTGATCTCTGCGAGGACTGCACATCCTAAAGACATGACAGGGCCTGAACGATAAAACAATAGTGACCTTCCAGGCAGACTGTGAAATTTTGTAGTAAACCTGAAAAAAAAAAACTTAACTAAATGATGATGATGAGTCTCGATTGAGCACAGGGAAATTGCTACCAAAAGTCTTTTGTCTCTGTCTTGACTGGACTCCTCCTGTTGTAGGCTTCTGCTAAGTGTGTTGCCCCTCTGCCACCACCTCACTTGGGGTGTCTTGGGTCATAAGAAACTCATGGAGGCACATTTTCAAAATCCCCAGTCACCTCTAGCTGGAGACTTGTGATCGCAGTTTTCGGTGTTGTGGGTGGTTCCAGCAGTCACGACATGAATAGGCATAGGGATTTCAGGATGGTGTGGTGAACAGGAAGCAGTGACACTGCAGGTCTGCATAACCACACTTCTATTTCTATCACTAGCAGGCCTCGCTGAGAGCTCTGGGTGTGATGGCAATCACAGAGCAAAGCCCTGGTCAGTTAGTCCCCTTCCTGCTGCTCACCAGCTGGGTAATCCCAGGGACCTGCCTCATCTTCCTCACTTATAACACAAGAGGGTCAGAGTAGGTCAGAGGTTCTCAAACCAGAGAGTTCATGAGAATCATCTGGGCAACATATTAAAAACAAGGATGCCAAGGTATCTCCTAGAAATTCGGCTTTTAGAAGCTCCCCACTGATGTTGATGCTGATGGTCGATGGATCACAGTTTGGAAAATGCTAGACCACACAGAAGTCTTCTGGCTCCCAGAGTCTCTAATGCAGCAGTTCTCAACCTGTGGGTCGTGACCCCTTTGGGGGTCGAATGACCCTTTCCCAGGGGTCACCTAAGGCCATCGGAAAACACATATATAATTACATATTGTTTTTGTGATTAATCACTATGCTTTAATTATGTTCAATTTGTAACAATGAAATTGGGGGTCACCACAACATGAGGAACAGTATTAAAGGGTTGCGGCATTAGGAAGGCTGAGAATCACTGCTGGTCCTAGCTGTGATATTAAATTAGCTTTTCTCTGGTTGGCCTTGATTTTCATGTACACAAACTATTTTTTTTTTAATTATCAGGGAATTCACAATCTATTTATCACAATTACATTTGGAAACATTTAAGAGAGTAGTAGTGCTAAGCTGAGTTTCTTTGGGCAAAGGACTAAGAAAATAGGTGAGGAGTTGACTGTGTACCAGCTATTCTACAGAAAATATTCTAGGAAAGTACTACATGGTTGTAATTCTCTCGCATATTTTCTTTCTTCTCCATTTCCCTTCTCTCTTGTCTTCCTCAGTCCACCCTGTGCTTTATTTTAATCAGGGCTCCTTTGATTACACCTGGTGAAGGCTATCAGGAAACAGCTGCTGCCAAAGGTGAAACCAAGTAGAAACCATGAATTTAGGGCTTCCCAGTAGTTGGCCTCAAAACTTGATCTGGTTGAGGTACACATCCGATGTCATTATGAAGCCCCCTTCTTTTGTTATTGGAGATTTTTTAGCAGAATGGGAGGAGCCATTAGCAGTTTGATTTTTTAATCCTCACTGGAGGGTGTTTTTTCCATTGGTTTTTAGAAAGAGTGGAAGGGAGGGGGGGATAGAGGAGGGAGAGAGAGAGAGACATTTATATGAGAGAGACGCATTGATCTGTTGCCTCCCACATGCACCCAGACTGGATCTGGGGATCAAACCTGCAAACCTGGTACGTGGCCCTTGACCAGGAATTGAACTTGTGACCCTGGTGCCTAGGCTGATGTGTTGCAGAAGACCAAAGAAAAACCAAGTGATGTTTTAAAGAAAAGGAGGGACACTATTTAATACGCCGGCGGATTCAGGGAATAACTTTCCAAATCTGAGTGAAGAAACATGCAGGGGGTTTCTCTTTATATCTCCCTGTGGTCTTTGTCCCACAAATACGGATTATGTTTCTGGTCCTTTTCATGGGCCTTGCGAGAAGGCCCCAGGTGTTGGGGGTCTCCAGGCCATATCTGATGGTCTGGCCTGGCGCCACCGTTAATAACCCTCCCTCTGGGGCAGTGCACTGTTCACAGTTTTATAGCCTCTGTAACAGGTTCTGCAAGACCAGTATCTGGGAAGGAGGTAGTGACTTAATTATAGGTTATCAAGAACGTACACTAAGCTTGCTGGTATGGATTCCAATTGCTAGCCCCCCAAATATCAGGGTTACATTGGAATTAGTTTTTTAGCTTCCTCAGGTGCTCTAACTATTGAACAACACAGGCCAGGTTGCCATCTGCAGTTTTTACCCTGCATTGACAACATTGAAACTTGAATCAAAAGACTTGAGGAAAACCAAAATCATCTGGTCATGAGGATCCATCTTTAATCACAATAAAACCAGAATTCCCAGGGAAGACATTTTTGGATCTTCATATCTTCAAGTTCAAGTATTTTTACAGCAATTGCTCTCCCTCTTAGTGATTGTACAGATTCATCATATTCATTAATTTGTTCATTCCACAAATATTTATTGAGATGCCCAGCATTAGGGATACAGTGTGGAGTGAAGACATGGGCCCTCCCCCACAAATGCACTTTAACAAGTGCTACAAACAGAGGCAGGCTGGTTTGGGAGCTTAAGAAAAGCCTTCCTGAGGAGGTGACAATGAACTGAGATTTGAAGATCAGTAAGAGAGAACTAAATGAAGGGAGGATGAAAGGTTTCTTGGGTAGAGGGAATAGCATTCACAAAGCCATATGGCAGAGAGGAACTGGTGGGTACAGCTATTAAAAAATAGCTTTTATGGGAAAATAGCAAATAATTTTTCCCTTGGACAGAGGAAGAGGGCAAAATTATGACCGCAAGATCAATATGTTCTCAGAGATGTCTTCTGAACCATGCTGCCTGATACACAGTCTATATGATACCTGTTATTGAGTTTTGCAATAGGAAATTTAAAACACATGCTGTTTTATCCTTATTAAATTTTCCTTTGATTTGCATTTCTAAATAGTTAAATTTTCAAATTGATGAAACTTCCTTTCCTGTTGCCAATTTAAGTCACTTAAAGGGAGTTTTTATTAATCTGGGATAGGAAATTTTGTCTTTCTTAATTGAAAATATTTTGAGTCAAAAGAATACTGCACTAAATTAGGAAATGGCAGAGCTAGAGGTAAGGAAAGATTTGCCTTTCTTTTTAAAATACCAGCTTCAAAGGATTAATTTCTCCAAACTCTTACATCAATTTTGCTGAAAAGATTTATTGAACTCTCAGTCGGCTACAAATGACTTATCTCTGCTAATTAAAAATAAAACTCTTTCTGGCTGTGTTGACATGCATGAGTGTACAAATAATCATACTCTCTACATATACAGAGGCTAATATCTTTTCCACATATTTCTATCTTATCTAAATTTCCCCACATCATCTAACTGGTGGATGGTGGGGAGATGATTTCTAAGAATGCTACAGTGAGATTGCCTCTTCATTTTGAACCATAAACTAGGTGCATAATGAATTAGAGCTGAACTGCCAGTCATCTTGAAAGAAAATATCGAGCTTAAGGTGTTGACTAAAGAATGTCTTATGTCAATCTGGAGAAGGAGGAAGTGCAAAGTTCATGCTGTGGCCCACATGCTGGCTTCTGCATGATTTTGCTCCTGCTCATTTCCCCAGACTTACTCTCTGCCACTCTTTCTCTCTAGCCATGATGTCCTGCTTATTGTTCCTGCTACACATAGAGCTTATTCCTGCCTCAGGATCTTTGCACTTGTTGTTTTCTCTTCCACTTGATATACTTGTGGCTCACTCTCTCACTTCCTTTAGGTCTCTGCTCAAATGCACTTTCTTAAAGAGGCCTTCTCTGATCAAGCTAGTTACAAAAGTATATATATATTAGAGGCCTGGTGCACAAAAATTTGTGCACTGGCAGAGAATAGGGGATGGGGGGGTGTCCCTCAGCCCCACTTGTGCTCTCTCACAGTCTGGGACCCCTTGGGAGATAACCACCTGCTGGCTTAGGTCCACTCCCTGGGTGGCAGATGGCAGGCCTGATCCCTCGGTGCCTGCCCCGCCTCCCTCGGTGCCTGCCCCGCCTCCCCGGCTCGTGCTCACAGCAGGGCCAATCCAGGGGTTGGGGCACCGCCCCGGGTCGCGCACATGGCAGGGCTGATCCAGGGGTTGGGGCGCCGCCCTGGGTTGGGTAGCGCACGGGATGCCAGGACAGTGGCCGGGCGGGCCGGTGGATAGCTGCTGCCCCACCCGGCCGCCCCGGGTTGGGGCGCACACAGACGCCCACCGCCCCAGGTCGCAGATAGCAGGCCCGGATGGCGGCAGTGCAGGTGGGATGGCACTGTCCTGCCCTGCCTGCAGTATGCAAATTAGCCGCCATCTTTGTTGGCAGTTAATTTGCATAGTGCACTGATTAGCCAACAGGAGGTATAGTGAAGGTACAGTCAATTACCATGTTTGTCTATTATTATATTACAGCAGTTAAAGGTTCACAGGAAAATTGAGTAGAAAATACAGAAATTTCCCTTATATCCTTCTGCCTTCATATGTGTGGAGCCTCTCCCATAATCAACATCCTCCATGGAGTGGTACTATGGTTTGGGCTTATTTTGGGTGATGTGCATTCTATGAGTTTGTACAAATGTACAATGATATGTGTCCATTATGGTATCATACAGAATAGTTTTAGTGCCCTAAAACACCTCTGTTCTCTACCTATTCATCCTTCCTGCCTCTCTAACCCCCAGAAACCATTATTTTTTTACTGCCTCTATAGTTTTGCCCTTTCCAGAATGTCACATATTTGGCATCATGCAATATGTATCCTTTTCAGATTGGCTTCTTTCTTAGTAATTTAGGTTTTCTTTATGACTTTCCATGGTTTGATAATTCATTTCTTTTTAGTACTAAATAATATTCCACTGCCTGGATGTACCAGTTTATTTATCCATTCATCTACTGAAGGACATCTTAGTTGTCTCCATGTTTTGGACATATATTTTTCTATTTATTTATTTATTTATTTATTTATTTATTTATTTATTTATTGTGTGTGTGTGTGTGTGTGTGTGTGTGTGTGAGAGAGAGAGAGAGAGAGAGAGAGAGAGAGAGAGAGAGGCTTTCCCCATCTCTCAAGCATTGTAAGGGCAGGGGCCCTGCCTATTTTTTTACTCTTGCATCTCAATGCTTATAATGTTCACTGCCCATCATAGGTGCTCAAAGTAAATATTTTATTGAATAAAGAATTGATGAACAAGAGTCAAAACAAGAATAAATTATCCAGTGAATGAGCATTAGGTGTAACTGTAAAGTACTACTGTTCAGGAGAGGTGTTCCCTGATTAAAGGACACAACCTCTCCACTCTCTGTGGCAGAGACAGGGCCTCAAGAGGCCACTTCATTTAGTGACAATGTGTGCAAGCAAGACTTGGGTTTAAAGGAGGATATCACAATAAAAGAGAGATTGCAGGAGAGAAAATTTTTGTGATATCTAAAACAAGGGATCTATGTCAGCACCGTGCTAGGGCTTTTCAGTCAGTACTGGCAAGTAAAGGTAACAACTGCAATGGGTAAAAAATGGGCAAAAGATATGAATAGGCAATTTACAGAAGAGGATTCCCACAAGGCTAGCGTGTATACAACACGTTAAAACCCTAATCAAGAAAATGAAATATATCTATAACGAGGGGTAAATTTACAAGATTAGACTTGAAAAAATTACATTAAGGACGATGGTGACTTGTGCTGTGGCAGCATAAATATATCATCACACAGGCAATCATTTCTTCCTTAAAACCTGCCTGACATGTCTACCATTATTACTCTGTCTTAGAGACAGGTAAATCAGGGCACAGGTACATTCTGTAAGAACATAACCAAATGAAAAAAAAAACATCTTAAGAACATAAATGTGGTTGCCTTTACAGAGTGAGAAATAAGTGGGGAGGACAGAGAATGAGCAAAATGGGGTCCTGGCTTTGACCACAAAGGATAATTTGCTTTGAACTCGTAATACTTAGCTCAGCCTAAAGTCTCAAAGAGAAAGAGAGGGGAAGGAAGGATGGAAGGTGGAAGGAAGGGGAATGAGAGCCCAGAGGGATGAGAAGAGAGAAGGAAAAGGGGAGGCAGGGGAATAGAAAGGGAGGGAAGATAGGAAGAAAGAAAAAGTCTGGAGATTCTAGAACCCAGCTATCTGGTTTGAATTTAGGATCTACTACTTATGAACTGGATCACCTAGAATATGTTAAATAAATTTTCTAGGCTTTATTATGCCTGTCTGTAGAGTAGGTAGTAATAGTACCTACTTCATAGGCTATACAAAACTCATAGAAGAATGCCTTGGCTTATGTTAGCACTCTATGACGTTAACTGGTCATCATCAGTGTCCAGTGTCTGAGGAGTTGGGGCAGTAGAGGCAAGAATTGAACATGACAATTCAGAACTGCTGAAGAGTGTTTCAAAGTTTCTGACAGTAATTTTAGAATTTCAGAAATCATGTTATGCTTAAAATAATTTCAACATTTTTAATACTCTTTACCCATTATTGTGAATACATAAAAATTGTTTCATACATAGAAATGTTAAGTTTAGTTGTATCTACAAAGACCTGAAACCTGTAGACAAGTGCTGTCTAATCCTATATAATAGAAGCCTAATATGCAAATTGTCCCCTCAACCGGGAGTTCAACCAGGAGGCAGGGTTGGTGGTGGTGGCAGCACAGCAGGCAGCTGGGGGAAGGGAGGCCCCCCTGACCCCCCGGCCAGAGGTGGCTGCTGTGAAGGGAGGTGCTCTGGCTGGCAGCTGGCAGCCACTAGGGACTCTACCAGTGCACGAATTTCATGCACTGGGCCTCTAGTACAAATATAACATGAGACACATTATTTTAAATGTTCTTGTAGTCACATTTTAAATATAAAAAGAAACAGGTGAAATTAATTTTAATGATATATTTTATTTAAGGCAATATTTCCAAAATGTTATCATGTCAATATATAAAAAATATAAACCCTATTAATAAGATATTTTGCTTCTTTTTATTCATACTCATTCTGGTACATCTCAGTTTGAACAAGCCACATTTCAAGTGTTCAATAGACATGAGTGCCCAGTGGATACTATATTAGGCAGCACAGCTATAGAGAATATTCAGACACTGAGAAATGCCAGCAAATATTAGGTAAGTATTTGAATATTGTAACATGATTAATAATAATACACAAAATTACTTATGAGATTGACAAAAAACTAATTTTTTCTACAGCTTGTTTTTTGTTAGAATACCACTCATAATTTGTAAGTATGCAATGTACACAAACTTAACAATATTTATTTATTTCCAATATTTATTTTATTTGCAAGAGTAACTCACCAATTGCAACAGACAGGTAATGAGTACACACACAAGGCAACATCCACAGCAATTTTGATTATTGAGATAATGACCATTCTGTGTTTCTGCCCCAGTTCCCAGAAATGTTAACCTTAACCTTCACTCCCCACATCAGCTCTTGCTTCATGCCAGTGGATTGCTTCCAATTAGCAGTATCTCTACACAGACTTTGCTATTCTAATGGCTACCAAAAAGATAATCTGTACCCTTGGATAGCTGCATGGAGTGGACGAGACATTAAAAAAGACTACAAATGACTTCTCTATCTTGACATGTTTAAAGATTTTGCTTTCTTTTAGTTAAGCTTAGCAATTCTATAAAAAATACACTACATTTGTGCTAATTAAACACTTGAACACTAGGTAATAATTTAATTGGAAGAAGGTGGAGAGAACTATTTTAACAAAGGTTGACTATTGGGAACTTAAATCAATAAGTGATCTTAATGTCATTATCTTAACCTTGTTGCAGAGCAACAAAGCCCCAGAACTAGGAACAAACATTGTGTTGTCTTCACTCACACCTGTCTCCCATGACCATTTATTCTTAAGCAATTTTATGTCTTATCCACAGAATTCATTTGCATTAAGAGCATGTGGTGTACACCTAAGTTCCAGATTTCTCCCCAAAACTTGTTTTTTGTTGTCTTTTTGTTAATAGTCATTCTGACAGTTGGTTTTGTTTGTGTTTCCCTGATGATTAGTGATGTTGAGCATTTTTTCATATGTCTGCTGGCAATCTGTATGTCTTTGGAGAAATCTCCATTCAGGTCTTCTGCTATTTTTATTTTATTTTTTCTTTTTAATTTTTTTAATTAAATCTTTATTGTTCAGATTATTACAGTTGTTCCTCTTTCCCCCCCATAGCTCTCCTCCACCCTTTGCCCTTACCCCTCCCACTGTCCTTATCTATAGGTGCACCATTTTTGTCCAGTCCCTTCCTGTACCCCCACACCCTTTCCCCCCAAGAATTGTCAGTCCACTCCCTTTCTATGCCCCTGGTTCTATTATATTCAGCAGTTTACTCTGTTCATCAGATTTTTTATTCACTTGATTTTTAGATTTACTTGTTGATATGTATTTGCTGTTCATAATTTTTATCTTTTTTTTTCTTCCTCTTCTTAAAGAATACCTTTCAGCATTTCATATAATACTGGCTTGGTGGTGATGAACTCCTTTAGCTTATTCTTATCTGTGAAGCTCTTTATCTGACCTTCAATTCTGAATGATAGCTTTGCTGGGTAAAGTAATCTTGGTTGTAGGTTCTTGTTATACATCACTTTGAATATTTCTTGCCATTCCCTTCTGGCCTGCAAAGTTTCTGTTGAGAAATCAGCTGACAGTCATATGGGTACTCCCTTGTAGGAAACTGACTTTTTTTCTCTTGCTGCTTTTAAGATTCTCTCTTTGTCTTTTGCTCTTGGCATTTTAATTATGATGTGTCTTGGTGTGGTCCTCTTTGGATTCCTTTTGTTTGGGGTTCTCTGTGCATCCTGGACTTATAAGTCTATTTCTTTCACCAGGTAGGGGAAGTTTTCTGTCATTATTTCTTCAAATAGGTTTTCAATATCTTGCTCTCTCTCTTCTTCTGGCACTCCTATAATTCGGATGTTGGTACGCTTGAAGCTGTCCCAGAGGCTCCTTACACTATCTTTGTATTTTGGGATTCTTTTTTCTTTTTGCTTTTCTGGTTGGGTATTTTTTGCTTCTTCGTATTTCAAATCGTTGACTTGATTCTTGCGATCCTCTGGTCTGCTGTTGGGAGTCTGTATAATATTCTTTATTTCAGTCAGTGTATGCTTAATTTCTAGTTGGTCTTTTTTCATATCCTCCAGGGTCTCACTAAATTTATCGGCGGTTTCTAGAAAATTCTTGAAAAACTTTATGACCGTGGTTTTGAACTCTATATCCAGTCATTTGCTTTCCTCAATTTTTGTGATTTGTGACCTGTTTCTTTGTCTCCGCATTTTTTTATGCTTTGCTGTGTTGATAGAGTGGCTTTCTGTGCTAGGTGTCCTATAGGGCCCAGTGGCTCAGCCTCCCCAATTACCTGAGGTGGACACTTTTGGTGCACCCCTTTGTGAGCTTTGTGCACAGTCTTGTTGTAGTTAAGCCTTGATTGTTGTATGTATCACTGGGAGGAATTGACCTCCAGACCAATTGGCTGTGAGAGTCAGCTGTGTCTATGGTGGGAGAACTTCTGTGCTGAAGACACCCTTATGAAGCAAGACTTGCTTCAGTGGGGCTTTGGTGCTCCCTGAGTCTGCTCCCTGAGTGTGTCCCTTATGGATCTGAGGAGTTGTAATTGGATGGTCCCACTCTGACCACTGGGTACACTGGCTCTTGGATCTAACGAGGTGCTAATTTAGCCTCTTACTGAGACTACCCAGCAGGAGCTACGAAGAGATCTGCAGATTCCCCTTCCTAGTTGGGGTTTGAGGCCCAGCTGTGAAGCAATGCAAGCTGCTGTGGGGCCTTGGGCCTTCTCTTGGAAGTTCTGGGTCTCTCTGGCCCAGCTGCAGTTTGTTAGGTAATTTTCAGATTGCAAAGGGCCAGGCCATTCATATGCAAAAGCCTCTGCCACAGCTTGGGTGGGGCGGGGTCTCAGGGAATCAACAGGGTGAAGCAAGCAACTATGGCTGATCCTCAGCCCTGCCCTAAGGGGCCCCGCATCTCAGCATCCCGGTAATCGCTGCAAGCACCACTGAGAGAAAGCCCCCTTTGAGTTCCAAGTTCTGCCCACTGCCAGACAATCCAGTTTATCCCTGTATGAGTCTGGGTCCCCAGAGACTTCCTGGAACTGGAGTTCAGAGCAGTTGGGAGCTTGTGACTCCCTCCAAATTCAAAAAGACAACCGTGTCCTCAGCCTCCAGCCCTTGCCATACCTCTGCACTTTACTTCCGCACCTCCTTTGAGTCTCAGTGCTTTTCTCTTTCCTTCTAGTTGTAGAATTTCCACTCAGCCAGCCTTCCTGTAGTTTTGGATGATGTCTGTTTTGTCTTTTAGATGTATTTTTGACGTTGCTGTGGGAGGCAGCAATTTCTGGTGTTTACCTATGCTGCCATCTTGGTTCTCCTCTGCTGTTTTTAAATTAGATTTCCATTTTGATCTCTTCATTGAACCATTGGTTATTTAGTAGCCTGTTGTTTAGCCTCCCCATGTTTATGTAATTTCCAGCTTTCTTCTTGTAATTGATTCTTAGTTTCATAATGTTGTAGTCCAAAAAGATGTTTGAGATGGTTTCAATTGTCTTATATATATTGAGACTTGTTTTGTGCCTAACATGTAATATTTCCTGGAGGATGCTCTATGTTCACTTAAAATAATGTGTATTCTGCTGCTTTTGGATGAAAGGTTTGTATATATCTAATAAATCCAATGTTTCCCTGATGATTTTCTATCTGGATGACCTGTCTGTCCATTGATGTAACTGGGTGTTAAAGTTCCCTGCTATTATGGTATACTATTAATTTCTCCCTTTATATCTGCTAATATTTGCTTTATGTATTTTGGTGCTCCTATGTTGGGTGCATGCACGGTTACAAGTGTTATATCCTCTTGTTGGATTGATCCCATTATCATTATATCATGCCCTTCATTGTCTCTTGTTATAGTCTTTGTTTTAAAGTCTATTTTTCTGATATTAGTATTGTTTGATTACTGTGGTAATATAATTCATCCAACTTTATTTTCTTCAAAATTATTTTAGCTATTCTAATTCCTTTGCCTTTCCATCTAAAGTTTAGGATCAGCTTATATGTGTATGATACAGTTGGAAACTATATAAACATGGTATGTCTGTCCTTTTATTTATATCTTCTTTATTTATTTATATCTTCTTTAATTTCATCAGTGTTTTATATAACTTATAGATTGTGTACATGTTTTGTTGGATTTATACCTAAATATTTTATTTGTTGTGAGCTATTATAAATGCTATTTAAAAGTATTTTTGTCTCAATTTATAGATTGCTAGTATATAGATATAATTGATTTTTGCCCACACCTATTTTTAAACAAAAAATATTTTAAGTGACTTGCCTTTATAGAGTATTTTCAAAGCATTCTACTTTATATTCATAAAAATGACAACTATTTTCACACTGATATATATATATATAATATATATAATATATATAATATATATAATATATGTTATATATTATATATATTATATATTATATAATATATACATATATAATATATACATATATAATATATACATATATAATATATACATATATAATATATACATATATAATATATATATAATATATATATGTTATTGATTTCAGAGAGGAAGAGAGAGAGAGAGAGAGAGAGAGAGAGATAGAAACATCAATGATGAGAGAGAATCATTGATTGGCTGCCTCCTGCACACCCCCTGCTTGGGACAGAGCCAGCAACCCGAGCATGTGCCCTGATGGGAATTAAACCATGACCTCCTGGTTTGTAGGTTGATGCTCAACCACTGAGCCACACCAGCCAGATACATAATATAATATATATTACATATATTAATCCTCACCTAAGGACATGTTTTTATTGATTTTAGAGAGAGAGAAACATCGATCAGTTGCCTCCCCTAAGCACTCTAACCAGGGATCAAATCTTCAACCTAGGTATGTGCCCTGTCTTGGAATTGAACCCACAACCTTTTAGTATACAGGACAATGCTCCAATAAACTGAGCCACCTAGCCAGGGCCACACTGACATTTTACTGGTTTGTGTAGAATATTATTAAATTGTGTAATTATTATAACATGTACAAGTGGCATAAATAGGAACACACTGACCCAACTCTTGGTAAGCATACACATCAACTGGTGAGAACGTGTCCATGCATTACAGCCATCTACTAGCTGTAAGGATGCAGAATGCCTACAAATGCTTAGAGTAAATAGAGGATCATAGAGTTAATTAAGTGAGGGTCATTTAAGAGAGCTTCTATTGAAAGATCTACATAAAATAGACAGGAAGGAGATAAGAAGGCCAAGTTTCCATGATTGCATTTAAATATACAGCTAATGATATATCTTGAGAATACAGCAATGTGTTTTATACTCACCACAATATTTCTACTGAAGGAGCATTTAAAAAGAAGATAGAAGAGCTATAACTATCATGTTTTTGAAGGATATCTAATGACAGTAGAAGAGACCTTAATCACAATAAGTAAAAACATTTATAATATAAATGTTATATGCAATGTGATCTCACATATGCAAAAGTATATTTAGTTATAGAAAAAAGATAAAAATACATCTAGAGAACCAAGATGGTGGCATAGGTAAACACTGGAGATTGCTGCCTCACACAACCACTTCAAAAATACAACTAAAAGACGGATGGATATCATCCAGAACCATAGGAAGGCTGGCTGAGTGGAAATTCTACAACTAGAAGGAAAGAGAAAAGCATACTGAGACTCAGAGGAGGTGTGGTGCGGAAGTAAAATACAGAGGTACAGAGTCACATGCGGAGAGGGTTGGCGGCTGAGAACACGGTTGTCTTTTTAAATCGGGAGGGAGTCTCAAGTTCTGAGCTCCAGTTCCGGGCGAGTCTCTGGGAACCCAGATTCATATGGGAGAAACTGGGCTGTCTGGCATCGGTCAGAACTCGAGGGAAGCTTTCTCTCAGGGGTGTTTGCAGCGACTGGGACTCTGAGAAGCAGGGCCTCTGAGGGCAGGACTGAGAGCAGCCATAACTGCTTGCTCCACTGTGTTGATCCCCTGGGACCCCGCCCTGACCAAGCCAGGAGGCTTTTGCAAATGAAAGGCCTGGCCCTTTGCAATCTGATAATTACCTAACAAACTGCAGCTGGCCCAAGGCCCCAGGGCAACTTGCATTGTGTCACAGCTGGCTCCTGCTGGATAGCCTCAGGCAGAGGCTAGATTAGCACCTCCTTAGAGATCCAGGAGCCAGTGTGCCTGGTGGTCAGAGTGGACCATCCAGATTGCAGGTCCTCGGATTCATAAAGGACACACTCAGGGGGAAGATTCAGTGAGCACCAAAGCCCCATTGAAGCAACTCTTGCCCCGGAGGGGTGTCTCCAGCACAGAAGGTCTCCCACCACAGACACAGCTGATTCTCACAGACAATTGGCCTGGAGGTCAATTCCACCCAGTGATACCTACAACAATCAAGGCTTAACTACAACAAGACTGTGCACAAAGCCCACAAGGGGGTGCACCAAGAGTGTCTACCTCAGGTAATTGTGGAGGCTGAGCCACTGGGCCCTATAGGACACCTAGAACAGAAAACCACTCTATCAACACAGCGAAGCATAAAAAAATGTGGAGACAAAGAAACAGGACACAAATGACAGAAATGGAGGAAAGAAAACTACTGGATATAGAGTTCAATACCACACTTTTAAGGTTTTCCAAGAATTTTCTAGAAACCACTGATAAACTTGATGAGACCCTCAAGAAATCTAATGAGACCCTCGAGGTTGTGATAAAGGACGAACTAGAAATTAAGCATACACTGACTGAAATAAAGAATATTATACAGACTCCCAACAGCAGACCAGAGGATCGCAAGAATCAAGTCAACGATTTGAAATACGAAGAAGCCAAAAAACACCCAACCAGAAAAGCAAAATGAAAAAAGAATCCCAAAATACAAAGATAGTGTAAGGAGCCTCTGGGACAGCTTCAAGCGCACCAACATCTGAATTATAAGGGTGCCAGAAGATGAGAGAGAGCAAGATATTGAAAACCTATTGAAGAAATAATGACAGAAAACTTCCCCTACCTGGTGAAAGAAATAGACTTACAAGTCCTGGAAGCGCAGAGAACCCCAAACAAAAGGAATCCAAAGAGGACCACACCAAGACACATCATAATTAAAATGCCAAGAGCAAAAGACAAAGAGAGAATCTTAAAAGCAGCAAGAGAAAGACAGTCAATTACCTACAAGGGAGTACCCATATGACGGTCAGCTGATTTCTCAACAGAAACTTTGCAGGCCAGAAGGGAGTGGCAAGAAATATTCAAAGTGATGAATACCACGAACCTACAACCAAGATACTTTATCCAGCAAAGCTATCATTCAGAATTGAAGGTCAGATAAAGAGCTTCACAGATAAGGAAAAGCTAAAGGAGTTCATCACCACCAAGCCAGTATTATATGAAATGCTGAAAGGTATCCTTTAAGAAGAGGAAGAAGAAGAAGAAGAAGAAGAAGAAGAAGAAGAAGAAGAAGAAGAAGAAGAAGAAGAAGAAGAAGAAGAAGAAGAAAATGGTAAAGATACGAACTATGAACAACAAAGACACATCTATCAACAAGTAAATCTAAAAATCAAGTGAATAAATAATCTGATGAACAGAATAAACTGGTGATTATAATAGAATCAGGGGCATAGAAAGGGAGTGGACTGACTATTCTTGGGGGGGAAAGGGGTGTGGGGGATGCAGGAAGAGACTGAACAAAAATCGTGCACCTATGGATGAGGACAGTGGGGGGGGGGTGAGGGCAGAGGCTGGGGGGGGAAACGGGTGGAGGGGAGCTATGGGGGAAAAAGAGGAACAACTGTAATAATCTGAACAATAAAGATTTAATTAAAAAAATAAAATAAAAATGAAAAAAATACATCTAAATATTTTTTCTTTTCCAAGTAACTTTATTTTAATTTTATTGTTTCTTTTATTTTTCCAAGTAACTTTATTTGGGTTCTTCTCATCACCCTCACATAACAAGAATTATACTTCCCATCTATAATAATCTATAATAATAAAAACATAATATGCTAATTAGACTGGACAGCGAATGATCTTCCAGATGTCCTTTTGGATGACCTTCTGGATGAAGCTGGGGCTGTGAAGGCCGAGGCCGCGAGAGTTGAGGCAGCCACTGTGGCTATGAGGGCCGAGCCCCTTGCACAAATTTTGTGCATTGTGCCTCGAATTTTTATATAAAAAAGACTGACTGGTTAGGAGCTTTCTACTTGATCCTGCCCTTCTAAAGTGCTTCAAAGAAACAAGAATCCCAAAATATTTTTAATAATTATCTATGGCTGTTGGGATAATGGTTGTCTTTTATTTTATATTTTTACTTTTAAAATACATTTTTACTCTTTTTATAATGACTGCATGTTTCATTCATAAAAAG